>NC_084618.1:48005340-48162840 GCF_033978795.1 Nerophis ophidion
TTTTAAACTCAAGGCCAGGGGGAAAGACCTGGCCTGCCACATCAGTTTGTGGCCCGCGAAAACCTGTGTCAAAATGTGTCAATAAAATACTTTATTTTATTTCCTTTTTTTTTTTTTTTTTTTACAAAATATATTCGTACTTTCCATGACAAAAAAATGCATATCTTTTAAAGGTTACTATTATATTTTAATGCCAAATATTATATTATAATATAATATACTGTGTCAAAAAATGATTCATGTAAAGATAAAAAATAAACAGTTAAATATCTGCTTGTCAACTTAACTTGTGATTTCAAAGCAAGTTAATATATAAGTTGTACATAAGAAAAAATGAAATAATCATCGGAAATTGTGTAATAATATAATGAGGTGCTTATACATTCATATTGATACTGTCAAATTATTTATATATTTTGTAACCAGATGCTTCATACTTGAATTTCGATTAATCAGGATTAATCACAGCATACTATTATCTGGTTGCAGAATTTTCATCAGTTAAAGAAGCCATTAATGCAATGTGGCCATAAATGACAACGAGCTAGATTAAAATCGAGGTTGACCCCGGACAAATGAAAAAAAAAATTACACTATTACACAATAACAAAAATATCCATCCATACATTTAATAGTGTCACAGGTAAGCTATAGAGCCAGGGGACAATAAATAGTTGATAAACTATTTATTTTAATACATATGGCAGAACACAATATATCAATATTCCATCCATCCATTTCCTACCGCTTGTCCCTTGTACTCGTTTTATTGTAGTCACGTTTGTATGTATTTGAGTTTATAATATATTTGTGTAAAACTGGGATAGGCTGCAGCCGTAGAAAATGGATGGGATGGATGGATATTAATAATTCATCTTTAATTTATGACCACGCATGTATACGAAATAATGTGTAGTGTTTTTAGACACATTTTTGCAAAACCAATTAAAAGTGACGCCTTATCGCTGCAGCCTTGATGGGCTTCCATGTTTGTAATCTAGAAAAGTCAGCCACATCCTCGCCGGGCCGCGCACAGGAAGTCCAACAATATGCGAAAAACGGATCCCGGGCTATCAGAGGCCGAGTGTTTCCTGAATGTGTCTGTATTGAGGATGTCGATAAAATAATCAGCAGCGTGCAGCGAGCTCCTAAGGAAGCGGCCGGTCGGAGTGAGACAGGAAAACATTCAACAGCTTCTGAGGCCAGATTTACTCCTTGCAGCTTCCGTAGGGGAACGGACAAAAAAAAAAACATGCAGTTCATTCAACGCTGCATGAAGTCAAATATATATACACACAGTTTAAACCCCGGCCGAGTCATACCAAAGACTATAAAAATGGGACCCATTACCTCCCTGCTTGGCACTCAGCATCAAGGGTTGGAATTGGGGGTTAAATCACCAAAAATGATTCCCGGGCGCAGCCACCGCTTCTGCTCACTGCTCCCCTCACCTCCCAGGGGCTGATCAAGGGTGATGGATCAAATGCAGAGAATAATTTCCCCACAACTAGTGTGTGTGTGACATGTACTTTAACTTTAACTGTTTAACAAACACACACACACTTACGCACACACACACACACACACACACACACACACACACACACACACACACACACACACACACACACACACACACACACACACACACACACACACACACACATTCTGGTATTTGTAGCATTCTTAAGACCTCCGAAAAATGCCTGCCTGTTTCTAATTGGTTTATAATCTTCATTATTTACTGCAAGTAATTACAGTATGTCTCCATACACCATCCATCCATCCATTTTTCTACTGCTTATTTCCTTCGGGGCGCGGGGGGTGCTGGAGCGTATCTCAGCTGCATTCGGCGGGGTACAGCCTAAACATTTTTTTTCGTATTAATTGTGGCCAAAGGAGGCGCATTTCAATTTTTTACACACACTTGTTATTTCATATGTTGACTCGAGGGGGAGCAATTTAAAAACCGACACACAGTCCATTTGAAAAATCACTCCTTTTTGGGACCTCCCTAATTTTGATAGATTTCACCACCAGTGGTGCAAATGAGTCATTCTCTATCAAATGCAGTGGTTTTCCGTATTGGGACCACGATTTCGGTTCTATCTTGTTCACCGGTCCTCATATGGAAGCTACTTTTCCTTGATAATATCTCTATAAGTGTAGAAATACAAGAACACACACACAGGCACGCACACGCATTGTATTTGTAGCTTTCTTGAGACTTCCGAAAAATGCCTCCCTCTTTGGGACCACCCTTTCCAGATATATAAAAATGTGTATTTACAACATTAAACATTTTACATACTATGCAAATATAAAAAAGTAAGCTTTTAGTGAATTATTTCGGGGGAGGCATTTTTTTTGTTGTTGTTTCTAATTGGCTTATAATCTTCATTATTTACTTCAAGTAATTACAGTATGTCTCTATACACCATATCCATCCATTTTATACTGCTTATTTCCTTCGGGTCGCGGGGGGTGCTGGAGGGTATCTCAGCTGCTTTCGGGCGGAAGGCGGGGTACAGCCTAAACATATTTATTTTATTTATTTTCTATTGATTGTTGCCAAAGGGGGCGCATTTCAATTTTTTACACACACTTGTTATTTCATATGTTGACTCGAGGGGGAGCACTTTAAAAACCGACACACAGTCCATTTGAAAAATCACTCCTTTTTGGGACCTCCCTAATTTTGATAGATTTCACCACCAGGGGTGCAAATGAGACATTCTCTATCAAATGCAGTGGTTTTCCGTATTGGGACCACGATTTCGGTCCTATCTTGTTCACTGGTCCTCATATGGAAGCTACTTTTCCTTGATAATATCTCTAGAAGTGTAGAAATACAAGAACACACACACATACACATACACACACACACACACACAACCACACACACACACACACACACACACACACACACACACACACACACACACACACACACACACACACACACACACACACACACAGTTCTCTGATGTTTCCAGAACAATAGAAACCAGGAAGACGAGTCAAGGTTACCACATAACATAACACATCCCCACACAAAAACACATCATCAGCACAAAGGCAGCCTGATAACTCTCATATTCGTCACTATAAAGATTGTAACGCATGGGCTCAGATTCACACACCTTCAATCAATCAATCAATGTTTACTTATATAGCCCTAAATCACTAGTGTCTCAAAGGGCTGCACAAACCACCACGACATCCTCGGTAGGAAAACTCACACCCAGTGGGACATTGGTGACAATAATGACCCAGTGGGACGTCGGTGACAATGATGACTATGAGAACCTTAGAGAGGAGGAAAGCAATGGATGTCGAGCGGATCTAACATGATACTGTGAAAGTTCAATCCACAATGGATACAACACAGTCGCGAGAGTCCAGTCCAAAGAGGATCCAAGACACAGCAGCGAGAGTCCCGTTCACAGCGGAGCCAGCAGGAAACCATCCCAAGCGTAGGCGGACCAGCAGCGCAGAGATGTCCCCAGCCGATACACAGGCGAGCAGTACATGGCCACCGGATCGGACCGGACCCCCTCCACACGGGAGAGTGGGACATAGAAGAAAAAGAAAAGAAACGGCAGATCAACTGGTCTAAAAAGGAGGTCTATTTAAAGGCTAGAGTATACAAATGAGTTTTAAGGTGAGACTTAAATGCTTCTACTGAGGTGGCATCGCGAACTGTTACCGGGAGGGCATTCCAGAGTACTGGAGCCCGAACGGAAAATGCTCTATAGCCCGCAGACTTTTTTTGGGCTTTGGGAATCACTAATAAGCCGGAGTCCTTTGAACGCAGATTTCTTGCCGGGACATATGGTACAATACAATCGGCAAGATAAGATGGAGCTAGACCGTGTAGTATTTTATACGTAAGTAGTAAAACCTTAAAGTCACATCTTAAGTGCACAGGAAGCCAGTGCAGGTGAGCCAGTACAGGCGTAATGTGATCAAACTTTCTTGTTCTTGTCAAAAGTCTAGCAGCCGCATTTTGTACCAACTGTAATCTTTTAATAATAGACATGGGGAGACCCGAAAATAATACGTTACAGTAGTCGAGGCGAGACGTAACAAACGCATGGATAATGATCTCAGCGTCTTTAGTGGACAGAATGGAGCGAATTTTAGCGATATTACGGAGATGAAAGAAGGCCGTTTTAGTAACGCTTTTAATGTGTGCCTCAAAGGAGAGAGTTGGGTCGAAGATAACACCCAGATTCTTTACCGTGTCGCCTTGTTTAATTGTTTGGTTGTCAAATGTTAGAGTTGTATTATTAAATAGAGTTCGGTGTCTAGCAGGACCGATAATCAGCATTTCCGTTTTTTTGGCGTTGAGTTGCAAAAAGTTAGCGGACATCCATTGTTTAATTTCATTAAGACACGCCTCCAGCTGACTACAATCCGGCGTGTTGGTCAGCTTTAGGGGCATGTAGAGTTGGGTGTCATCAGCATAACAGTGAAAGCTAATACCGTATTTGCGTATGATGTCACCTAGCGGCAGCATGTAGATGCTGAAGAGTGCAGGGCCAAGGACCGAACCCTGGGGAACTCCACACGTTACCTTAACGTAGTCCGAGGTCACATTGTTATGGGAGACACACTGCATCCTATCAGTAAGATAAGAGTTAAACCAAGACAGGGCTAAGTCTGACATACCAATTCGTGTTTTGATACGTTCTAATAAAATATTATGATCGACGGTATCGAAAGCAGCGCTAAGATCGAGGAGCAGCAACATAGATGACGCATCAGAATCCATCGTTAGCAATAGATCATTAGTCATTTTTGCGAGGGCTGTCTCCGTGGAGTGATTTGCCCTGAAACCGGATTGAAAGGTTTCACATAGATTGTTAGACGCTAAGTGTTCATTTAACTGCTCCGCAACAATTTTTTCAAGGATTTTTGAAATAAAGGGAAGGTGAGACACCGGTCGGTAGTTGAATTGCTCTGATGCACATATGCAAAACTACACTCAACAAAAGCCTCAAAAACTATATATTTAGCCTTCTTGTGGGCAGCCCTCGTTAGGGTGGGGTTATTGCATCAAATTCCGTCTCAATTTTGAAAAATCCCCTGGAAGATGTGTTCATATTTCAACTGAGTACAAGCAAACGTGAATGTGTCCATGCAGATTTTAGTGATGCCATCTATATTAAGTCCATTCATTTCCCCAAAATATACAATCGAACTTCTGACTGATTGTAACTGTAGTGTGTGCAAGTGCACTATTCGCATTTAGCCAAAACGGCACTCTCCATGTATGAACTTGAGAAGTTATGACTACTGCATGGTCAGTCAGGTTGCAATAAGAACGCAATTAAACAAAAAAAAAAGCAATTTCCAAAAGTGTTTTGTCTCCACATGACAACCACAAATCATGCACAACAGTACCAGGTTTTTTTTTACTTTTTTGATCTTGGTACCCAACTTTTTCACTAAAGAGTGGTCCAGGGCCCACTCAAAAATGTAACACTGATTTAATAATCTTGCTCTTGATATTAATCATATTCAATAATTATATCAATCAATCAATGTTTACTTATATAGCCCTAAATCACTAGTGTCTCAATATCTAACCTAATTCCAGTATAAAGGGCTAAAACCTTGTCAAATGATATGAAAGCATGTGTTAACCACAAAGATTATTATCAAGGTCAGGCTGATAAAAATAAAAAAAATAATCAAATATATGCAGTGCTAAAATAAATACATTCTAACTAAATCAATAACAAATAAAATATGTTTCTTAACCAAACTGTTAATAAAAATAAAATGTAAATGAAAACACAGCTACACTACTTTAGTTATATTTTTGGCGCTTAAGAATTTCTCTATGACTTTAGCTCCGGACTTCTTCTGTTTGTTTGATATCTTCATTACTGCCGCACGTGGTGGAAAAGTGTATTACAACTCGGTAATTGAGTGATATCTTTGGCAACCCTCTAGCAATAACAATATGTTACGTGTGAGAAACACTGCACTCGACTTTGTGCATATTGAAATTATTTGTGCAATATACTGTAGACGAAACCACATGTACTTGCTGCGTTTTCTGCATATTATATTTACTAAGGTTTATCTCAATAAACATCATGCATGTCATTACATTCCAGGAGTTTAATTCAGACTAAGAAAATGCTCAGGAAATGTTTGCAATTAATTTTTCGATTAGAGTGCAAGCCAGTACAATTTTTCATGGAACAAAGTATAATATAATTGTAATGATAGTACACGGTAATATTGAGCCTTTTTGTCAAATTTTACGACATACTAAATTTTGAGTACACTGTAAAAAAAAAAAAAAAGAACATGATTTCACAGCATTTAACAATATTTTAACAGATGACGAGAAATGACCCTTAAACTTCATAGGAACTAACTGTGATATCACAGCACTGTAACCGTTATCCTCTGTAATATCACAACACATTACGGTAAGTTCAGACGGTTTTGTCTCCTCAGGGGTCCCGTAGACCAGGGGTTCTCAAATGGGGGTACGCGTACCCCTGGGGGTACTTGAAGGTATGCCAAGGGGTATGTGAGATTTTTAAAAAATATTGTAAAAATAGCAACAATTCAAAATCCTTTTTAAATATATTTACATTCAACAAAATATGAATGTAAGTTCATAAACTGTGAAAAAAAAATGCAACAATGCAATATTCAGTGTTGACAGCTAGATTTTTTTGTGGACATGTTCCATTAATATTGATGTTAAAGATTTCTTTTTTTGTGAAGAAATGTTTAGAATTAAGTTCATGAATCCAGATGGATCTCTAATACAATCCCCAAAGAGGGCACTTTGGTTGATGATTACTTCTATGTGTAGAAATCTTTATTTATAATTGAATCACTTGTTTATTTTTCAACAAGTTTTTAGTTATTTTTACATCTTTTTTTCCAAATAGTTCAAGAAAGACAACTACAAATGAGCAATATTTTGCACTGTTATACAATTTAATAAATCAAAAACTGATGACATAGTGCTGTATTTTACTTCTTTCTCTCTTTTTTTCAACCAAAAATGATTTGCACTGATTAGGGGGTACTTGAATTAAAAAAATGTTCACAGGGGGTATATCACTGAAAAAAGGTTGAGAACCACTGCCATAGACTGTTGCACACTCCTGTACAGTAGGTGGCGCTATGTTTTAAAAGCAGTGCGCAAAAAACAATACAATAAAAATGTAACTGTTTATAGCGATGAGGTGGCCGCTTGTCCAAGGTGTAACCCTGCCATCCTTCCGCCCGAGTCTAGTAGGGATAGGCACCAGCCCCTTCCCCCCTCAACCTTGTCCCGCGATCCCAAGAAGGACAAACGGTAAAAAATGGATAAATGGATAGTTGTAATTTTATTATGCTTAACTAATAAATTACAACTGAGTTACAGCATTTAATTGTAACATAGTTCACAATTTTTAATGGAACACTTGGAATAAATTAACCTTTGAAAGATACTGAGAGGTACCATGGTACAATTATTTTTTATTTATTTATTGACTTTAAGCACCTGTGATGAGGTGGCGACTTGTCCAGGGTGTACGCCGCCTTCTGCCCAAATGCAGCTGAGATAGGCTCCAGCGACCCCCCACGACCCCGAACGGGACAAGCGGTAGAAAATGGATGGATGGACTTTGAGCACCCCGAGAGGGACAAGCGGTAGAAAATGAATAGATGGATAGTTGTCATTTTATTGTGCTTAACTAATAAATTACAACTAAGTTACAGCATTTATTTGTAACATAGTTCACACTTTTTAATGGAACTTTTGAAATGAATAAACTTTCCAAAGACACTTAGAGGCACCATGTTACAATTATTTGTATATTATTTATTGACTTTAAGCACGGGTGGAAGAGGGGTTAGTGCGTCTGCCTCACAATACGAAGGTCCTGAGGAGTCAGGGTTAAATCCCGGGCTCGGGATCTTTCTGTGTGGAGTTTGCATGTCCTCCCTGTGAATGCGTGGGTTCCCTCCGGGTACTCCGGCTTCCTCCCACTTCCAAAGACATGCACCTGGGGATAGGTTGATTGGCAACACTAAATTGGCCCTAGTGTGTGAATATGAGTGTGAATGTTGTCTGTCTATCTCTGTTGGCCCTGCAATGAGATAGCGACTTGTCCAGGGTATACGCCGACTTCCGCTCAATTGTAGCTGAGATAGGCACCAGCGCCCCCCGCGATCCCAAAGGGGAATAAGCGGTAGAAAATGGATCGATGGATGGACTTTAAGCACCCAGAGAGGGACAAGCGGTAGAAAATGAATAGATGGATAGTTGTCATTTTATTGTGCCGAACTAATAAATTACAACTGAGTTACAGCATTTAATTGTAACATATCGTTCACATTTTTTAATGGAACTCAATTGGAATAAATTAACTTTTCAAAGACACTGAGAGGCACCATTTTACAATTATTTGTATTTTATTTATTGACTTTAAGCACCCTGAGAGGGACAAACGGTAGAAAATGGATAGATGGATAGTTGTCATTTTATTGTGCTTAACTAATACAGCATTTATTTCTAACATAGTTCACACTTTTTAATGGAACTCTTGGAATGAATAAACTTTCCAAAGACACTGAGAGGCACCAAGTTACAATTATTTGTGTTTTATTTATTGACTTTAAGCACCCCGAGAGGGACAAGCGGTAGAAAATGGATAGATGGATAGTTGTCATTTTATTGTGCTTAACTAATAAATTACAACTGAGTTACAGCATTTATTTGTAACATAGTTCACACTTTTTAATGGAACTCTAAGAATAAATCAACTTTCCAAAGATACTTAGAGACACCATGTCACAATTATTTTTATTTTATCTATTGACTTTAAGCACCCCGTGAGGGACAAGCAGTAGAAAATTAATAGATGGATAGTTGTCATTTTATTGTGCTTATTAACTAATAAATTACAACTGAGTTACAGCATTTAATTGTAACGTAGTTCACATTTAATTAACTTTTTAAAGACACTGAGAGGCACCATGTTATAATTATTTGTATTGTATTTATTGACTTAAAGCACCCGAGAGGGACAAGCGGTAGAAAATGGATAGTCATTTTATTGTGCTTAACTAATAAATTACAACTGAGTTACAGCATTTCATTACAACGTAGTTCACACTTTTTAATGGAACTTTTGGAATACATTAACTTTTGAAAGATACTGATCGGCACCATGTTCCAATTATTCTTATTTTATTTATTGACTTTAATTTAATTGACCCCCCCCCCCCCCCCCCCTCGCCCCTCCGCACTCCCATAAGAGACAAGCGGTAAAAAAATGGATGGATGGATGGACTTTAAGAGAACTTTTTTGTCAGAAAAAAGTGATCATATTATTACATACTGTGCAGAGTATTCAATATATTTAACTAATTAAAATCCATCCATCCATCCATCCATTTTCTACCGCTTATTCCCTTTCGGGGTCGCGGGGGGTGCTGGCGCCTAGCTCAGCTACAATCGGGCGGAAGGCGGGGTACACCCTGGACAAGTCGCCACCTCATCGCAGGGCCAACACAGATAGACAGACAACATTCACACTCACATTCACACACTAGGGCCAATTTAGTGTTGCCAATCAACCTATCCCCAGGTGCATGTCTTTGGAAGTGGGAGGAAGCCAGAGTACCCGGAGGAACCCACGCAGTCACGGGGAGAACATGCAAACTCCACACAGAAAGATCAAGAGCCCGGGATTGAACCCTGACTACTCAGGACCTTCATATTGTGAGGCAGACGCACTAACCCCTCTGCCACCGTGAAGCCCTAATTAAAATCCAATTGAAATTAAAAAAATTAAAATCCAAAAATTAAAATGTGAACAAATTAGACGTATTATTATTAATTATTTGTATTTGATTAACTCACCGAGTGCGTCGTGCCTTAGCAAGGCCTGGGCGTACTCCCCCACGGCGCGGTGGTGCTGCTGGGGGTGGAAGGGGTACACGGCCCCGGCGAAGGCCCCGGCAGAGGACACGTAGGAGGCCGTCAGGGCGGCCGCAGCCTGCTGGGTCAGCGCCGGGTGGATCGGCGTGGGTTCGTACACAGGCGTCCGGTACGGGGAGATGAAAGTTGTGAAGGAAGAGTTGGGCGAGGGAAGGAGCGGAGTGTTGGAGGAGCATGACGAAGATGAAGAAGTGTTCTTTCCCAGAATGTCCTCGATGTAGAAGGGAGTCGGGTGGGCTTGCTGGAGGGGAGTCGGCGCGTAAAGAGGGGCGCTCATGGTGGCGGCCTTCCCTCAATCTTGACAAAGTCTCACCTTCTCCAGCATTAAAAAAAAACAAAAAACCTAAAAAAAAATTCAGGACGTAGTTTGGGGGACTTCCTAGACGACTTGATCCAACTGTTGGGACTTCTTGCTATCTGTGTTGCAGGCGCAGGAGGGAGGAGATAAATGGAGGGGGCCACTTCCGGCAGGTGACTGTAAACGTTTCTGATTGGCTAAGGCAGTGTTTTTCAACCTTTTTTTGAGCCAAGGCACATTTTTTTCATTGAAAAAAAATCCTGAGGCACACCAAAAGCAGAAATAATTAAAAAAACGAAATTAAGTAGCCGATATTGACAATAAAAAGTGTTTATTATTATTTATTTTTTATTTTTTTTTACCATGAATTGATTAACGTGAACCCCGAGTTAAACAAGTTGAAAAACGTATTCGGGTGTATTCGTATTCATTTAGTGTTCAATTGTACGGAATATGTATTGAACTGTGCAATCTACTAATAAAAGTATCAATCAATCAATCCAGTGGTTCTCAAATGGGGGTACGCGTACCCCTGGGGGTACTTGAAGGTATGCCAAAGGGTACGTGAGATTTTAGAAAAATATTCTAAAAATAGCAACAATTCAAAAATCCTCTATAAATATATTTATTGAATAATACTTCAACATAAAATGAATGTAAGTTCATAAACTTTGAAAAGAAATGCAACAATGCAATATTCAGTGTTGACAGCTAGTTTTTTTGTGGACATGTTCCATAAATATTGATGTTAAAGATTTATTTTTTTGTGAAGAAATGTTTAGAATTAAGTTCATGAATCCAGATGGATCTATATTACAATCCCCAAAGAGCGCACTTTAAGTTGATGATTACTTCTATGTGTAGAAATCTTTATTCATAATTAAATCACTTGTTTATTTTTCAACAAGTTTTCAATTATTTTTATAACTTTTTTTCCAAATAGTTCAAGAAAGACCACTACAAATGAGCAATATTTTGCACTGTTATACAATTTAATAAATCAGAAACTGATGACATAGTGCTGTATTTGACTTCTTTATAAGTTGATTGGCAACACTAAATTGGCCCTAGTGTGTGAATGTGAGTGTGAATGTTGCCTGTCTATCTGTGTTGGCCCAGCGATGAGGTGGCGACTTGTCCAGAGTGTACCCCGCCTTCCGCCCGATTGTAGCTGAGATAGGCACCAGCGCCCCCCGCGACCCCTAAAGTGAATAAGCGGTAGAAAATGCATGGATGAATGGATCTCTTTTTTTCAACCAAAAATGATTTGCTCTGATTAGGGGGTACTTGAATTAAAAACATGTTCACAGGGGGTACATCACTGAAAAAAGGTTGAGAACCACTGAATCAATCAATTAATCAATGGATACGAATTTAAACCACAACCAAGCATGCGTCACTATAGCTCTTGTCTCAAAGTAGGTGTACTGTCACTACCTGTCAAATCACCCCCTGACTTATTTGGAGGTTTTTGGTGTTTTCCTGTGTGTAGCGTTTTAGTTCTTTTCTCGCGCTCCAATTTGGGTGTTTTTTTTTTCCCTGTTCAGTTCATATTTTCCTGTGGCAGTTTCATGTCTTCCCTTGAGTGCTATTCTCCACAGTTTGATTGATTAATAGAAACGTTTATTAGTAGATTGCACAGTACAGTGCATATTCCGTACAATTGACCACTAAATGGTAACACCCCAATACGTTTTTCAACTTGTTTAAGTCGGGGTCCACGTTAATCAATTCATGATAACAATAACCTCCAAACATACTGAAATTCCACGACATAGTGAATTTGCAAACAGCTAAAATTATATACACAAAGCAAACTATAACCTGCTACCCAAGAATATACAACAATTCTTCTCCAAAAAAAAAAAAGAGCAGAAATATAATCTGAGAGAAAAATGTAATTTAAACATTTTTATGTACGTACAACACTTAAGACCTTCAGTATATCTGTATGTGGAATTAAATAGGGAATAAATTAAGCAAAGCAATCAAAAAATGTACTAATATGATCCACTTCAAGAAACTCTTCAAATTTAAAGTGTTTACAAAGTACAAAGAAGAAGAACCAGCATATAACCAGCTACCCAGGAATATACAACAATTATTCTAAAAAAAAAGAGGAGAAATATAATCTTAGACAAAAATGTAATTTAAAACATTTGTACGCATGTACAACACTTATGACTTTCAGTATATCTGTTTGTGGAATTAAATTACGGAATGGATTGAGCAAAGCAATCAAACAATGTAAAAATATGATCCACTTCAAGAAATTCTTCAAACTTAAAGTGTTTACATAGTACAAAGAAGAAGAACCATGATAAATATGCTGAATTTATCCCATCCATCCATTAATTTTGAAAATAATCTTACTCATCTCACCATATGTAATGTAACTTACTTCACCGACTATTATTTATGTATTTATTTATTTTTATTGTGATTATTTATGGAGTATATTGTGAATAAATTGAGAACGGGAAGTGAAAAAAAGTTTTAGCAACTGCAATGTAAAGTAAAAGGGGTAGGATTAAATAAGCTCTGCTTCTTCCTACTCCTTTTCCAACATGTTGAAAAGAGAAACTGGAAATTGTGATGTATCATGTTGTATTCTTGAAGTTTGAAACAAACTCAAACTCAAACTCACCTGCTTTGTTTTCGGACGCTTTCTTTCATTATGGGGACATTGTTGATTGTCATGTCATGTATGGATGTACTTTGTGGACGCTGTCTGCTCCACACACTGTAAGTCTTTGCTGTCGTCCAGCATTTTGTGTTTTGTTTACTTTGCAGCCAGTTCAGTTGTAATTTCGTTTTGCATAGCCATGCCTTACAATGCCTTTTTCTTAGCGGCACTCGCCTTTTGTTTATTTTTGGTTTAAGCATAAGATACCTTAGTACCTGCACACTACTTTCCACTATCTTCTGCATATTGTGATCACAAAGGACATCTACAAAGCAATTAGCTACCTACTGCCACCTCCTGATATGGAAGAGTATAACATGGTTACTCTGCCAAGCTTTGGGCAGTACAGACACTCAACAATGGCACATTATATACGGATTATAATTACTTGTGTGCAAAAAATATTTTTAACCCAATTAGGTGAAATTACATAATCTCCCACAGAACACCAGACTGTATTTATCGGCACACTAGTGTGCCGCAGCACAGTGGTTGAAAAACACTGTGCTAAGGCAACAACGCACACAACAAATCCAAACATCCTATCGAATCCTAACATGATGTCTTTCTTGATGTATATTTCCACAAATGGTTGTTGTATTGCTGTAATACACTGTTGATATTTCCATGACTGTACAAAGTCAGGGCATGATGACAAATGCCACACACACACATCTGTAAGTCCTACGTTCATTCAACTAATTTTTCCCCTCTCTCTTTCTCTCTTAAGTTGTCTGTACTTTTGCATTCTTGTCTGTTTCATGAAATATTTTTTTTTATATTGATATTATTTTGATTTTGTATGTACTTTGTCATACTTGAATCATTATGGTACTTTTTCGTCACTTAGAATAGTGTATTTCGTACACTAATGCAGTGTTTTTAAACCATTTCTGAGCAAAGGCACATTTTTTTCATGGAAAAATCCCGAGCCACACAGCCAGTAGAAATAATTGAAAAATGAAACTCAGTAGTTTTGACAATTAAAAAGTCGTTCTTGCAATTGTTGGATATGAATTCAAACCATAACCAAACATGGGTCACTATATTGTCTCAAAGTAGGTGTACTGTCATGACCTGTCACATCACACCATGACTTATTTGGAGGTTTTTGGCATTTTCCTGTGTGTAGTGTTTTAGTTTTTGTCTTGTGCTCCTATTTTGGTGGCTTTTCCTGTTTTCTTTTCCTGCTTTGTTTTTGCAATCAAGACAATTCAAGTTATGGAGACGCTATCCCTCTTTGTGTGAACATTATTGATTGTCATGTACGGATAAACTTTGTGGACGCCGTCTCTGCTCCACATGCAGCAAGTCTTTGCTGTCGTCCAGCATTCAGTTTTTGTTTACTTTGCAGCCAGTTCAGTTTTAAAATTTTTTTGCATAGCCATCTCTAAGTTTCAATGCCTTTTCTTAGAGGCAATCGCCTTTTGTTTATTTTTGGTTTAAGCTTTACATACCGTTTTACGTACACGCTGCCTCCCGCATATTGTGATCACGACAAACCATGTTTCCGACATCTACAAAGCATTTAACTACATGTTGCCACCTACTGATATGGTTACTCTGCCGAGCTGTAGACAGCACAGACAGTCAACAACGGCACATTATTTGTAGATTATAATTACTGGTTTGCAAAAATTTTTTGAACCCAATTCTGTGAAATTACGTCATCTCCCACAGCACACCAGACTGTATTTCACGTTGAAAAACACTGCACTAATGTGTATATTGAATGCCATTGGTTCTTTGTTTTATTTTTGCAAAAAATATATATCTATTTTTATATTACTCTTTTATATCTTTGGTATGAACACGATTATGTAAACTCCAAGTTACAGCTTTTTTGCTTTTTGTTGTTGCTATTTTTGTATTACAACATGTTATTATTGATCATGTTGTACTGCATTGTAATCTTTTGTTTTGTAATTGTGTGATGTTTTTTGCCTGGACCCCAGGAAGAATAGTCTCCACTCCGGTGTAGACTAATGAGGATCCTCAATAAACTAAACTAAACTAAATAATGAAAAATGGTTTGTGGTTTGAGACTTTGTAAGACAAAACTATACATCCTAATTGTTGTGGGGGCCACATTTCTAGAAGGTGATTTCTCCCATCACTGTTAGTCTTATTGTGTATGTTACAGAGAATCAGCAGTGTCCTGTGCAGTAGACATTTGATTCTGGTTTATCTATTAGTGCCAGACTTACAGGAACTGTTAAGGCCACAATTCCTGGTGGTCGCTGAGAGGCAGGGGTTGGGTTCCAAGTGTAAAACTACCCCCTCACTCTGAAGTGTATTTAAAAGTTTACAGAAAAATATAGCATAAATGATAAAAAATGAAGTGTTACTGCAGAAAATGAATAGTGTATGAAAAGCGTGTAAACAGCATAAACTGCTGAATTTCCCCCAGGGATCAATAAAGTACTTTCTATTTTATTTTCTTCTATAAATGAAAAATACGGCATCCAACCTGGCCTCTCTCATGTTTCCTATCCCCTCAATTTGATACAGATGAATGCACGTCCTCAAATATATATATATATATATATATATATATATATATATATATATATATATATATATATATATATATATATATATATATATATGTATATATAGAAATGTATATATACAAATATATATATATGTATATATACAAATGTATGTATAAATATATATATATATATATATATATATATATATATATATATATATATATATATATATATATATATATATATATATATATATATATATTTAACAGTTGTATTCAAAGTCCAGTTAATCACACGAGTTAAGTCCAAAAGTATAGCACATATGCAGTTGCATGCAGTACATTTCTGTGTATACATTGCAGCAGGAACACATTCATTTAGACCATGGGTGTCAAACTCTGGCCCGCGGGCCAAATTTGGCCCGCCGTGTAATTTCAAATTAAGATTACAGCTGGCCCGCCGGTATTATACAGGGGCGGTGCCGCTGTGACAACGCATTTGCCAACCATCACGATTTACCTGAGAGACTCTTGAATGTCACTGCCCCTCCCGAAAATCTCCTGGGGCAACAATTCTTCCGAATTTCTCCCAATTTCCACCCGGACAACAATATTGGGAGCGTGCCTCGAAGGCACTGCCTTTAGCGTCCTCTAAAACCTGTTGTCACGTCCGCTTTTCCGCCATACAAACAACGTCACATAATATCTGCGGCTTTAACACACACGAATGAATGCAACGCATACTTGGTCAACAGCCATACAGGTCACACTGAGGGTGGCCGTATAAACGACTTTAACACTGTTACAAATATGCGCCACACTGTGAAGCCACACCAAACAAGAATGAAAAACATCTTTCGGGAGAACATCTGCACCGTAACACACGTAATACCCAGAACCCCTTGCAGCATTAACTCTTCCTGGACGCCACAATATACAGACCCGCTACCACCAAACCCGGTCGCCCCAATTTTTATTTACATTTTATTTAATATGCCATTGATATTTTTCAATTATTATTGATTGGTTGATTGGCAACACTAAATTTGCCCGAGTGTGTGAATGTGAGTGTGAATGTTGTCTGTCTATCTGTGTTGGCCCTGTGATGAGGTGGCGACTTGTCCGCCGGAATGCAGCTGAGGTTGGCTCCAGCGACCCCAGAAGGGACAAGCGGTAGAAAATGGATGGATGGATGATTTGAAACGCGACTTTGCATGTCACTATAAAGTTATATAAGCCTTGCTTGTTCAATATCCAATGCAAAACTTGTTTGGATCCCTCTTAAAAGGTTAATTTGTTCAACCTTGGCCCGCGGCTTTGTTCCGTTTGAAATTTTGTCCCACTCTGTATTTGAGTTTGACACCCCTGATTTAGACAGAAAGTGCTTCATACCTCCCAGCCTTTCACATGCAGACCCCCTGAGAGTACATGGCGTGTCAGATCACCTACTATTACGTAATGCATGATGATCTCCTCATTTGCATGTCCAACAACTAATAACGTCTTTGTTTCAGTCTTCACGAATGGCTGCCACACGTCAGGCCGCGCGTGTTGCGTGGAAGCCGGACGTGCTTATCAGCTGATAAATTGGTTCACTTATCGAATCCAACTGTTCGATAAGTCCGACGTGTCTTTAAAGGCGCACGCCGCTAATTGCAACTTTCCAGCGGCTGTAATTTAGATAAAGTAGCCTCGGAGGGCAAACATGGAGACGGACAGCCTTGAAGACATGAAAGAAAGCACTAAGCGGCTAATATTTGGACTGAGACAATCATTGCAGCTCATTGATCCGCGGCAGCTTCCCGTGGCGTCGGACTCATGTCCACGAACGATTGATGGCTGCGGTTCTGACAGAGAAGCAAATCACTGATTTATGCTACAAATTTAAACGTATTAATACGTATTTAAAACGTATTTTAATACGTATTTAAAATCTATATATGTTTTATCTATCCTAACCTATATGTGTCCTTTGGCATTTGTTTTTAACCTTTAAACATTTTTTTTTAGGACCTTACAGGTTAAAGCCCACACAATAGTCACACACACACTAGGTGTGGTGAGATTATCCTCTGCATTTGATGCATCACACTCACTCCCTGGAAGGTGAGAGGAGCAGTGAGCAGCAGCGGTGGCTGCCCCCGGGATTCTTTTTTTTTTTTGTGATTTAACCCCCAATTTCAACCCTTGATGCTGAGTGCCAAGCAGGGAGGTAATGGGCACCATTTTTTATAGTCTTTGTGTACAAAAGACTGCCTCTGAAACGCTTGTTTTCTTTTTGTGTCATTGAGTTGCTTGAGTGTAGTTCACTTTTACGACACTGGAGGGGGCATTGAACACATCATTACATCAGCAAGCTCTGAAAGTTACGGTGAACTTCGATGTCATTTGTTTAATTGGCAGTGTGCGTCAATACAAAGTGAGTTACTTTATATACAATTTAGTATAACCTGTTTTGTGCTTAAAACTATATTGCAACTAATTTGGTCAGTTTTATTGTAGTCTAATGGCTGTTTGGCATCAGGTTCACAAGCTAACTGCTAGCTAAATATCATACCCTGATTGGGGCCTGTTTGTAGCATTGGACATGTTTGTTAGCCCCAATTGACAATTTAGAATTATTGTGATGCTATTTACATTCTAATAATTATTACATTACTTAGGGCTGGGATGTTCAAATTCTGTGCATTTATGTAAACTGTGTATACACAGCTAAGTGACGTATATTTAACAGCCCTGTTGCAGGCTTGTACCTATATTTCATTGCATTGTGGTCACTTTAGTTGATTTATAATGATTGTATTTGTTTGTATAGGAAACCACACACACACACAAACGCAAACGAACAACTCATGCATGTCTTCAATATACAATTGAACCTGCAAATCTGGACTTGGACAATCTATTATTTCTCCTGCACTCACCTGAACAAATAATTGCTGTCCTGACCCTACACCCTGAAGTAATTTCTAATCCATATTTAACCAGTCATGGTCGTCACTACAAATTTGTATGACTCGGCCGGGGTTTGAACTCACAACCTACCCATTTCAGTGTGGAAACTCTAACCACAAAACCACTGAGCAGGGATAGCAACACTTCATCGCCCCCCATATTCCTGAAGGCCCTCCATGCCACCCTAAACCCAACGTTGCCGTCCTATGTATACAAAAATTTGGTATGACTACAACAAAAATAATTATGCACGGATTTGGTTGAAACCAGCTTTTTAATATACATGTAAAACTAGGGCTTTCGAATGATTAACATTTTTAATTGGGATTAATCACACATAGTTTACTCAAAATTAAGATGTATAATTTTTTCTCATTAAAAAGTGAAATCTAAAAATATATTTTTTTTGAGTTGCGTTTTGCTTGATTGTAAAATATGTCTCTCGAAACGTTATGTTGTCAGTGTTTATTTAGTGTTTTATCCTAGTTAATATTGTAGATCTCACATTCTTTATTTACATGTACATTCTGGGCGTGTCATTCAGTAAAAAAATAAAAATACAATTCCATTCCGTTTTTTAAGTTATTAGCCTCAACTGTTTGGCTTGAGAACTTACATTTGAGATATATATATTACTTAAAATAAGCTTAAAACAAACACAACAATACAGTACAAGTCGCTTTCAGTCGGTTGATATTTGCATATGATCAGCGAGGGTAATAATTAAATATTGAATTTAATGTCAATATGACTCATGCATGGTTTGAAATTCTACAATCAAATGCCCTTGATGTCGTATAGAACTGGTAATTCATTATGGAATTTTTTGTATTGATTTCAAAATTACGTAATTAACTACATAACTAATGAACAGTTAAGACCTACATAGATCTGCTGGATGGATCATGATAAAGGCAGCGAGGCACCTTCTAATCACTTATATATGTCAGTAACACACAATTATTACAGAAAAGTTTCTACACTAATCACCTATACTGAATGATGTTGTAATTCATAGAAAACTATTGCTTAAGGGCCTAATGAAATGAGATGTTCTAATTCAAACGGGGATAGCAGGTCCATTCTATGTGTCATACTTGATCATTTCGCGATATTGCCATGTTTTTGCTGAAAGGATTTAGTAGAGAACGACGACGATAAAGTTTGCCACTTTTGGTCGCTAACAGAAAAGCCCTGCCTTTACCGAAAGTCGCAGACGATGACGTCACCCGTTGATGGCTCCTCACTTCCTCACATTGTTTTTAATGGGAGCCGCCAACAAAAAGAGCTATTCAGACCTAGAAAACGACAATTTCCCCATTAATTTGAGCAAGGATGAAAGATTTGTGTTTGAGGATATTGATAGCGACGGACTAAAAAAACAAAAAAAAAAACGCATTTGCATTGGGACAGCTTCAGATGTTTTTAGAAACATTTACTAGGATAATTCTGGGAAATCCCTTATCTTTCTTTTATGTTGCTAATGTTTTAGTGAGTTTAATAATACCTGATAGTCGAAAGGGTGTCTCCACGGGTGTTTTGAGGACAGTGTCTGATGTAAGTCGACGGCAGCTGTACGGACGGCACAAGCTCAGCTGATCTCCGGTAAGTGGCGACTTTTTACCACAATTTTCTCACCGAAAACTGCTGGTTGACAAGTGGTTGGGATCCATGTTCGCTTGACCGCTCTGATCCATAGTAAAGTTTCACCTCCGGGAATTTTAAACAAGAAATCACCGTGTGTTTGTGTGGCTAAAGGCTAAAGCTTCCCAACTCCATCTTTGTACTTTGACTTCTCCATTATTAATTGAACAAATTGCAAAAGATTCAGCAACGCAGATGTCCAAAATACTATGTAATTATGTGGTTAAAGCAGACGACTTTTAGCTGTGTGTGTGCACAGCGCTAATATTTCCTAACAGTCCGTGACGTCACGCGTACACGTCAGCATTCTGCGACGTTTTCAACAGGACACTTCGTGGGAAATATAATATTGCAATTTAGTAAACTAAAAAGGCCGTATTGGCATGTGTTGCAATGTTAATATTTCATCATTGATATATAAACTATCAGACTGTGTGGTCGGTAGTAGTGGGTTTCAGTAGGCCTTTAAATGGTAAACTGCACCATGTACTGTACAACAAATCATATGCATTGAATCCATTGAGATGTGGCACACTTTTGCATTGTTTCGAGCCAATTTGCACCTCTGTACTTTGCTTGGCATCACTAAGGCAAGCAAAGAAGTACTTCTCACTTCACTGTACCTGGAGATAAACACAATGGGACCAATAACAGAAGTGATAATTCCATCAGTGGTGTTGACAATGAATTCATTGACTGAAAACCAATGCCAGTAGCAATGTAAAAGAAGATCAGCGCGATAAATAAAATAAGATACAAAGCTTCCTGTAGTAGAAAACACTGAAGCAATCAGTACATGGTGACAATTGGGCCTACATCAATGAGCATTATTTGTAAAGTACATCCTCCACTCTCCCACTGCGCCACGCCGTCCCTGGATGATACAGCAGAGGATTGGGAGAATATCATCTGGTCAGATGAAACCAAAATAGGTTTTTCGTATAAACTCAACTCGTCGTGTTTGGAGGAAGAAGAATACTGAGTTGCATCCCAAGAACACCATACCTACTGTAAAGCATGGGGGTGGAAACATCATGCTTTGGGGCTGTTTTTCTGCTAAGGGGACAGGACGATTGATCCGTGTTAAGGAAAGAATGAATGGGGCCATGTATCGTGAGATTTTGAGCCAAAACCTTCCATCAGTGAGAACTTTGAATGGTTGACCAAATACTTATTTTCCACCATAATTTACAAATAAATTCTTTAAAATTCCTACAATGTGAATTCCTAGATTTTTTTCACATACTGTCTCTCGCAGTTAAAGTGTACCTATGATGAAAATTACAGACCTCTGTCATCATTTTAAGTGGGAGAACTTGCACAATCGGTGGCTGACTAAATACTTTTTTGCCCCACTGTAAATATATATATATATATATATATACTCTGTATATATACAGTATATAAACATCAACACACTTAATTGCCACCCATTCAAATGATGATAATCAGGTGTCCTAATCACTTGGCCCGGCCACAGGTGTATAACATCAAGCACTTAGGCATGGAGACTGTTTCTACTAACATTTGTGAAATAATGGGCCGCTCTCAGTGATTTCCAGCGTGGAACTGTCATAGGATGCTACCTGTGCAACAAATCCAGTCGTGAAAATTCCTCGCTCTTAAATATTCCAAAGTCAAATGTCTGCTTTATTATAAGACAATGGAAGAGTTTGTAATCAACAGCAACTTAGCAACAAACTGGTAGGCTACATAAACTGACATAGAGGGGTTAGCGGATGCTGAAGCGCATAGTGCAAAGACTTTCTGCACAGTCAGTTGCTACAGAGCTCTAAATTTCATGTGACCTTCTAATTAGGCCACGTACAGTACGCAGAGAGCTTCATGGTATGGGTTTCCATTGCTGAGTACAATGTAAAGCATGGGATGCAGTGGTATAAAGCATGTTGCCACTGGACTCTACAGCAGTGGAGACATTCCCTGGAGTGATGAATCACGCTTTTTCATCTGGCAATCTGATGGATGAGTCTGGATTTGGAGGTTGCCGGTAGAACGGTACATTTCGGACTGCATTGTGCCAAGTGTGAAATTTGGTGGAGGAGAAATTATGGTGTGGGTTTGTTTTTCAGGAGTTGGGCTCAGCCCTTGGTTCCAGTGAAAGGAACTTTGAATGAGCTAGGATACCAAAACATTTTGGACAATTCCATGCTCCCAACCTTGTGGGAACAGTTTGGACCGGGCCCCTTCATCTTCCAACATGTCTGTGCACCAGTGCACAAAGCAAGGTCCATAAAGACATGGATGACAGAGTCTGGTGTGGATAACCTTGACTGGCCTGCACAGAGTCCTGACCTGAACCTGATAGAACACCTTTGGATAAATGAGAAGGGAGACCGAGAGCCAGGCCTTCTCGACCAACATCAGTATGTGACCTCACCAATGCGCTTTTGGAAGAATGGTCAAAAATTCCTATAAACACACGCCGCAACCTTGTGGACAGCCTTCCCAGAAGAAATGAAGCTGTAATATATGCAAAAGGTGGACCAACATCATTATGAACCCTATGGTTTAGGAATGGGATGGCACTTCAAGTTCATATGTGAGTCAAGGAATATATATATATATATATATATATATATATATATATATATATATATATATATATACACACACACACACACACACACACACATACATACAGTGGGGCAAAAAAGTATTTACTCAGCCACCGATTGTGCAAGTTCTCCCACTTATACTGATGACAGAGGTCTGTAATTTTCATCATAGGTACACTTTAACTGTGGGAGACAGAATGTGAAAAAAAAAATCCAGGAATTCACATTGTAGGAATTAAAAAAAAAATATTTGTAAATTATGGGGGGAAATAAGTATTTAGTCACTTCAAACAAGGAAGATATCTGGCTCTCACAGACCTGTAACTTTTTCTTTAAGAAGCTCTTCTGTCCTCCACTCGTTACCTGTATTAATGGAACCTGTTTGAACTCGTTATCTGTATAAAAGACACATGTCCACAAACAGTCAGACTCCAAACTCCACTATGGCCAAGACCAAAGAGCTGTCGAAGGACACCAGGAAAATAATTGTAGACCTGCACCAGACTGGGAAGAGTGAATCTACAATAGGCAAGCAGCTTGGTGTGAAAAAAATCAAGTGTGGGAGCAATTATCAGAAAATGGAAGACATACAAGACCACTGATAATCTCCCTTGATCTGGGGCTCCACGCAAGGTCTCATCCCGTGGGGTCAAAATGATCATGAGAACGGTGAGCAAAAATCCCAGAACCACACGGGGGGACCTGGTGCATGACTATATATAGTCGAGGTTTCTGTGGTTTGTCCGTTATACAGTGGCTCCATACTGGGGTAGAGCGCAGGAAAAAACACAAAGGCTATATTGTGTGTATATATGTATGGATGTGTGTGTGTGTGTATGTATATATATATATATATATATATATATATATTTTTTTTTTTAAACGTGTGAGTGGCAGTGGGAGCAGGCGAGGAAAGCATCTTGCTCAAGGACACAACGGCTGTGACAAAGACCATGGAAGCTGGAATCGGACCTAGAAAGTTGCTGGCACAGCCGCTCCACGCCACCCCCCACACTTTCTACAGCCTATTCATATAGTTTAGCCATTAAGTTTTTGTTGGTATCCCTTTAAACATCCACCCATCCATCCATTTCCTACTGTTTGTCATAAATTACTCAATCTCAACAGTTGGCCATTACCTTATGTTGCATTTGAACTCCCTAGCGGTAAAAACAGGGTGTTGCAGCTATAGTACAATAGTAATGTCCAACTATGTTGCGTGATAGGTCCAGTATAAGTGAAAGTCCATGATAAATTTGAATTGACCACATTTTGTGTCACAAACTACAATTTGAACCAGAAAATTAAAATGCCGATATTTCAATAAATGTAATATTTATGCATGTACAAGTCAAGACAGTGAGTGATGCCTCCCCATTGAGAGAAACACGTTTGGGTTTAGGAGGTTGTGCAGTAGGGGTGTGGGAAAAAAATCGATTGGAATACGAATCGCGATCCTCACGTTGTGCGATTCAGAATCGATTCTCATTTATTTATTTTTTTTATCAATCCGTGAATGCGTGGGTTCCCTCCGGGTACTCCGGCTTTCTCCCACTTCCAAAGACATGCACCTGGGGATAGGTTGATTGGCAACACTAAATTGGCCCTAGTGTGTGAATGTGAGTGTGAATGTGGTCTGTCTATCTGTGTTGGCCCTGTGATGAGGTGGCGACTTGTCCAGGGTGTACCCTGCCTTCCGCCCGATTGTAGCTGAGATAGGCGCCAGCGCCCCCCGCGACCCCGAAAGGGAATAAGCGGTAGAAAATGGCTGGCCAACAAAACAATACACAGCAATACCATAACAATGCAATCCCATTCCAAAACCAAACCTGACCCAGCAACACTCAGAACTGCAATAAACAGAACAATGGAGAAAACACAAACACGACACAGAACAAACCAAAAGAAGTGAAACAAAAATTAATATTATCAACAACAGTATCGATATTAGTTATAATTTCAGCATAGCAGTGATTAAAAATCCCTCATTGACATTATCATTGGACATTTATAAAAATAAAAATAAAAGAATAGTGTCACAGTGGCTTACACTTGCACCGCATCTCATAAGCTTGACAACACACCGTGTTCAATGTTTTCACAAAGATAAAATAAGTTGTATTTTTGGTTTGTTTAATAGTTAAAACAAATTTACATTATTGCAATCAGTTGATAAAACATTGTCTTTTACAATTATAAAAGCTTTTTTTTAAAAAAATCTACTACTCTGCTAGCAAGTCAGCAGACTGGGGTAGATCCTGCTGAAATCCTATGCATTGAATGAATACATAATCGATTTGAATCAGAAAAATATCGTTTTTGAATCGAGAATCGCGTTAAATCGAAAAAAATCGATATATAATCGAATCGCGACCCCGAGAATTGATATTGAATCGAATTGTGGGACACCCAAAGATTTGCAGCCCTATTGTGCATAGTTAACAATTTGAGGGGACAACCAGCGTCTTTGTTGGCTCTTAAAGTCTGCAGTGAGGAGAAATCAGTGATGCTGTTAAAAAAAAATAGCTTACGTTTTGATGCGTTTTTGAAATTATTGCCCCGCGTATGCTTAAAATGATCAAAATATGTAAATATTATTATAAATGTTCCCATTACTACAGTACATATATACAAAACCCAGAACCAGTGAAGTTGGCACGTTGTGTAAATCGTAAATAAAAATCTTTTTCAACTTATGTTCAATTGAATAGACTACAAAGACTAGATACTTAATGTTGGAACTGAGAAACATAGTTTTTTTGTGGCAAATAATCATTAAATTAGAATTTAATGGCAGCAACACATTGTAAAAAGGTTGACAGAGGGACATTTTTACCACTGTGTTACATGGCCTTACCTTTTAACAACACTCAGTAAACGTTTGGGAACTGAGACCAATTTTTTAAGCTTTTCAGGTGGAATTATTTCACATTTTTGCTTGATGTACAGCTTAAGTTGTTCAACAGTCTGGGGTCTCCGTTGTGGTATTTTAGGCTTCATAATGCGGCACACATTTTCAATGGGAGACAGGTCTTGGCTACTGGCAGGCCAGTTTAGTACCCGCACTCTTTTACTATGAGGCCACTCTGTTGTAACACGTGCAGAATGTGGCTTGGCATTGTCTTGCTGAAATAAGCAGGGGCGTCTATTAAAAAACTTTGCTTGGATGGCAACATATGTTGCTCCAAAACCTGTATGTACCTTTCAGCATTAATAGTGCCTTTACAGATGTGTGAGTTACCCATGCCTTGGGCACTAATATACCGCCATACCATCACAGATGCTGGCTTTTAAACATTGTGCCTCTCACAGTCCAGATGGGGCTTTTCCTCTTTGGTCCGGAGGACAAGACGTTCACAGTTTCCAAAAACAATTTAAAATGTGGACTTGTCAGACCACAGAACACTTTTCCACTTTGCATCAGTTCATTGTGCTGAAAATTGTAATTTTCCTGAAGGAACTCTCCTGACGGAATAAATAAAGTACTATCTATCTATCTATCTATCTTAGATGAGCTTGGGCCCAGCGAAGCCGGCAACGTTTCTGGGTGTTGTTGATAAATGGCTTTCTCTTTGCATAGTAGTTTGAACTTGCACTTACAAATGTAGCGATAAACTGGAGTTACTAACAGTGGTTTTCTGAAGTGTTCCTGAGCCCATGTGGTGATATCCTTTACACACTGATGTCGGTTTTAGATGCAATACTGCCCGAAGGATCGAAAATCACGGCCTTGCAGTTTACATGCAGTGATTTCTCTAGATTTTCTGAACCTTTAGATATTACAGTCTGTAAATGGTGAAATCCCTAAACTAATATTAATTAAAATACCTTGTTGAAAAACATTGTTCTGAAACTGTTCGACAATTTGCTCATGCAAAATGGTGTTTGTGAATGGCTGAGCATTTCATGGAAGCTGGTTTTATACCCAATCATGGCACTCACCTGTTCCCAATTAGCCTGTTCACCTGTGGGATGTTCCAAATAAGTGTTTGATGAGCATTACTCAACTTTCTTTTTTGCCACTTGTGCCAGCTTTTTTGAAACATGTTGCAGGCATCAAATTCCAAATAAGCTAATATTTGCAAAAAATAAAGTTTATCAGTTCGAACGTTAAGTATCTTGTCTTTGCAGTGTATTCAATTTAATATAGGTTAAAAAGGATTTGTAAATCATTGTATTCTGTTTTTATTTACGATTTACACAATGTGCCAACTTTACTGGTTTTGGGTTTTGTACTTACATAATATATATAAAATCTTAATGTAGGATTTGGATGTTTTTAAAGGCTCAATAGGCAGAACAGAGCCACTCCCACAAGCTTCATTGTAAGAGGCCTTTTGATCACATTTAATATTTAGAATGCTTAAAAAAAGAACATCAGTCCATGCTTTCATGATTGTGAAATAAAAATAAAAAAATAAAAATAAAGTACAATTCCCCTTTAAAGAGCATGTGCTGTAAAACAAGTCATTCTCAAACTGTGGTACATATACCACTAGTCATGGATGGCTCTGCCACTAATGGTACATGGGTTCCATCTAGTGGTAAACTCAAGAATCACTTGATTTAAGTACAGTGTTTAATTTATCTTCAGTGTTAACTGTTCAAACTGTGTGCAATGTTACAGTGGCCAAAAATATTAAATGTACTTGTTAAATAAAAACCTCTGGTTTGTTTTCAAGGGATATTTCAGCCTTCTATGCTACTGTATACTCAGGTTGGTCATTATGGTGGCACCTGCAGAGAAAAGTGTTTTCTAAGGTGGTACTTGGTGAAAAAGGTTTGACAACCACTGCTTTAGATCATGGTTCTATGTCACAAAGTATCCCGTCTATACAGAAACATAGTTCTTGAGGAGTCTGAATTGACTTCAAAACGAAGCACCAATCAGGTCTCAAGTCTCCATCTTTAGGAGTCTGTGATTGACTTAAGCTCCTCAAACATCAGTAGTGCATAAACAGACATTTCAAAATTGTAGGAAGTTCCACAAGGTCAACTGAAGCTTGGACTGAGCATCTTTGAACTTATGGTGATTCTCCAAAGACTAGGGCAGTACTGAAAAACTAAATATAGACATCAAGACAAATCATAAACCTTGACTTGTTCATATATCATATCTATATATTGTTCAATAAACAAAAAACAGACATAGGGGTTTGGGGGAAAAAGTCAAGCACAACACTTATCTCATTGTGACATGACATTTTAAGGATTGTTATATTGGGGGAAGGGACTGAACTCCTTGTAAATGTTTGGTCATACGATAACCAAGATGGTATACAAAAAAAAAATCCTATGAAAAGTGGGCCATGCGAAAATCGAAGCACTGCCGAAAGTATTGCAATCACACAAAAAAACTATGGCACAGAACATTGGACACAATTGTTTTTACTTTTCATGACAGGTGAGGTGCGTCTTGTCACAGTATAGAATCAATACAAAATAGGTAACGTAAAACTTCCACGATTCTGTGGGTGAAAAACTATTTTTATATATGCTTCTGGGAATGTTACTGCTGTATATAATATTTAATGTAACAATGTGGGAAAATGTCTTCAATTTCTACTGAACAACTAAGATAAAATACTGTATTTCCCACTTGTGTATAAAAGTAATTGTATTTCATAATTATAACATTTAAAGTTACATACAGTACATTTTTAGAATGTTCCTAAGGCCAATAAAAATAAATGCTGTGAGGAACACTTTGGCCACCCATGACTTTAAGATTATCAATAAATATTACAACAAAAATGTTGCATTAAAATGAAAAGTTTTAATGAAAAAGAGCATCAGAATTCATCGGAAATGATACGCATCCCCAATTTTGTGACCCATTACTCAAAAAACTACAAATGTTTTCTTGTTCAGCAGTGCCAGTATAGAGTCATGTGCTATCTTGCAGTAAAAAAACCAAACAAACGTAGTAAATAAAATAACAATTAGACACTGAATCAAACAAACCACAATGAAATGAATAGTGGAAGGAGTCCTTCTATTACTTACAAAATGTAAGAAAAATTAAGTTATCAGCAAAGAAAGCTAAGATTTTTCCATATAATGACTCAACTAAATACAAAAATAAACATGATTTGCTATTTCATTCTGCAAACACCTACTGACACCTGACAATTAAAAAAAAAAAAATCTATCCTGTTACTATCCTACTTGAAAACCAATCATAATTACTATAGCGTAACCTACATTTAAATTAGTTTACAAATGTAAATCTTAACTTGGGTCTCTCAGGTGCTACCCTCTGCTGCTGCCACCTCGTCCGGACACAGGTGCAATGATTTAAGGATATGCTCGAGTGTCCAGTGCTCCTCCTGTAAGGCATGATCTTCCAAGGTGAACTGACCTTGTTTGGTGCGGATAAGCTCCTTGACATGAGCACAGGAAGAGAGAGCTGGGGCAGGCACACAACATTTTTTAGGGTTTATTAGTTATATTAGTTATCAGGATTAATTCAGCAAATTTAAGGTTTGGAACCAACCTTTTCCCAGGTCGTCCACCAAGCTTCTGACATAAAATCCACCTCCACATTCAATATCTGCAATGAAAAATACAAATGTAGCATTAATACATTTGCAATGCTGCTTTAAAGGGGAACAGCACTTATTTATTATTATTGTTATTATTATTTTTAATGTATTTTGTTGATCGGGTACAGTCCTAAAAACACAAGTTTTGTTGTTTTTTTGCATTCTAATTTTTATTAATCAGCTCGTTTTATGTGGCTAGAAATCCAGCCAACGGGAGCTATCTATTCTGCTCTTTATCACTCCAAAAAATGCAGTCAAAACAGTCAACAATACTTCTTTTACAGTCGTAACCCATATAATAACCAAGTTGCAGTGACATTGTTAGTAAGAGCAAACACTGAGGGACAGTATTTTCAGCGTCGCCTTGCGATGACTTGCTGCGGCTTTTGTGTTAGCCGATGAATTACTGTTGAGTTTGTAATGCACAACAAAATGCGATAGGACAACAATCTGTAATGACTGAAAAAATTGACAATCCTATTACAGTATCTGTAAAGGAGGGGTAGGGAACCTATGGCTCTAGAGCCAGATGTGGCTCTTTTGATGACTACACCTGGCTCTCAGATAAATCTTAGCTGACATTGCTTAACACAATAATTACCGAATAATTCCGGTGGTAATCAGTGTCAAAAATAACGTTCAAAATATAAAACATGAATTTCATGGATTTTAATCCATCCATCCGGTTTCTACGGCACCTGTTCAAGAAGTCGCATTAATGGTAAGAAGTATTCTGTTTATAATTGGTTAGCTTCAGAATAACAATGTTATTAAAAAAGAATAAGAGACTGGTCTTACTTAAAAATGCACGCATTTAGTTGTATTCAGTCTTAAAAAAAATATTATAGGGCTCTCACGGAAATACTTTTTAAAATATTTGGCTTGTATGGCTCCCTCAGCCAAAAAGGTTCCCGACCCCTGCTGTAAAGTATTATTTCATGTTTTGTTTGTACACAGCTGCTGGACAGCGTATGTAGCTGTAATAACAGGCATGATTAAACATGATCAATATTAAGGGGCGCGTGGCTCAGTTAGGAGAGTGGCCGTGCCAGCAACCTGAGGGTTCCTGGTTCGATCCCCGGCTTCATAATGATTGTGAATGATGAGCAAATATAAAAAACAAAGTGCACAAGCATAAAAAGCATTAAAAAAAGCTTAATTTCTGCATTAAATACAAACTCAGAGTGAAGAGAGGGGGCTTGAACTCTTGGAGCGTCAACTTGTACACCGTGACAGATCTTGCTGGTTTCGCCTCTACATTGTGACCTTTCTTCAAAAGCACCGACATCCGCTGACCATCTTTTTTCAAAGCAGAGTATCTAAATTGACAAAAGCGCTAATAATGTTATCAAAAAACACATTAACATCCTGCATCAGTAAAATCCCAAGACACCATTGTTAACTCAACCTCCAGTTTTTGGTTGCAAAACCGCAAACGGGAGGTGTTGGAAACCCAGAATGCTTTCGTGCCGTTTAACAAGCACCCCCCGCCCCATGCAGGTCTTATTTGCGTTACATCGTAAAACACAAACCATGCATGAAAGAAAGTGATAAGCAAGTGTTGCAGTAAAACAGACAAATCAGCTGCTCACGTCTGTCATGTGTAAACTGACAAATACTGCATATGTGTACTTGGAATTACTTCGATTGGATGTCAAAGAAAATGGGACAACATGCGCATTGAATTCAATTAGGACAGGCTGGAGGCTTACAGTGGTGGGACTTGCATGATATCGCCAACAAAACCGTGAAGTTTCTCCTCCATGTCCAACCTGGTAACATGTTCTGCATGAAAACAAACCCATAATGTACCGAAAAACAGGTAAACCACACCTGGTACAGATTAATTTATGGGATTGGTGCTTACTAAAGTCTTTCTCTGTAGTAACACTGCCAGTAGCATCAAGAGTGTCCGTTGCTTTTCCCAGCTCCCCTACAGCAGTATATTTCTGAAATTAAAAGGGTACATTAGAAATGGGCATGATTTGTTAGGTTAAATATTGACAGTTAATTGAGTCAAATTTGAGTTAACAACGTACTAGTTGCATAGGTATCAAACTCAAGGCCTGGGGCCCACACCTGTGCAATAATCATGCTGTTGAAATCATCATCTTGATATGCCACACCAATGAGGTACGATGGATTATCTTGGCATAGAAGAAATGCTCACTAACACAGATTTAGAAAGATGTGTAAACAATAGAGGAATAGGTATTTTGTGTATATACAGTAGTTAAAGTTCAACTCATGAAAAATGGGAGCAAAAACAAAAGTGTTGCGTTTATATTTTCGTTCAGTAAAGTTTTTGTCAAACTTTGCTTAAGCTATATTATCCTTGCATCTTGGGAAAAAACATTTAAATACACCAAAAAAGAGCAACAAAGTCATGAGAATTATTCAAACTCATGAAACTTCTAACCGGAACTGTATTCGACTGCAATGAATGTTGTTTATGAACACATATACACATCTGATAAAATGACATTAAATCAAGCTAAAGTAAAAATGATGTGAGTGTCAGGAGCTTTGACTAACCTTGGAACCGGTCAACATTGCGCTGAGCATTTTTGTGCCATTTCCAACACCAACAACTGAAAGAGAAAATATATTTACAGCAAATAAGACTACGTTACACTGCAGGCCAAAGTGTTCCATATCTGATTTTTTCAAAATCCGATTTTTTTTCAGCTGACTGTTTACACTGCAGGTAAAATGTGATCTTTATAAGACTCCAGTGTAAAAACGCACAGGCCCCAATGTGACCTCGACGTCACTTGCATCTGCAGTTCGACAAAGTGAAAACAAAGGAAGTTGACCGGATTTCGTAAATGAACAAGGAAGTCGCTACTACTATATATCATAATATATAAAAATATATTATAATGAACTTGCAAAAAGCTCTAAGGAAAACTTTTTTTCACATTGTCATTATGGGGTATTGTGTGGAGAATTTTGAGTACAAAAATGTATTATTCCATTTTGGAATAAGGCAATAAAATAACAAAATGTGGAAAAGGTGAACCACTATGAATACACTCCAGATACACTGTATATGAAAAAACATTGTAAAAAAAAAGACAGAAAAAGGTATCAAATCAATTTGTTTTAATCAGCTCAATAAGTCATACAGCAGCTATAAAATTATAAAATGATATAGTTGAAAAGACAATGTGGTTAACATTTTTATTTTTGACATTCCATATATAGTATGTTCACAAGCACAGCTGCAGCGCAATCGCCTCCTTTCTCACAGGCATATGTGTAACTGTGTCAGTTTGCACATACTTTTCAGACGTGCTAAATACAGATGCAAGATAGTGCTCGCAGTTGAGGTTTAACACTCTTAATAAATCACACTGTGTGCAAATATATTTGCATCTTCTCCTACTATTGTGGGCATTTTGATAAGCATATAGTCTGCATATTAATGAAAACGGACACACTAAATGGATTGCACTCATTTGGCTCATGAAAGAGACCCAATCCTCTGCACACATGTTTAGTAGATCATTGCTGCATGTGCTATCAAGTTTTCACGTGTTTTAGAACATGAAAACCTTTAGTTGACCAGGGGCCTCAGTTGTTAAACTTGCTTACGCACAAAAACCTGTCCTTTATTAATTTATGTAAAAGGTCATTTTGCCAACTTTTGCAGTCACAATGTGTTCCTGTGACTGTTGCTGAGCAATGGTCAGTGTCAGTCCAAGTAAATTCTCCCAGCCTATAGCTGTGGGTGACCCTCACTGCACATGTACAAACCCTGTTTCCATATGAGTTGGGAAATTGTGTTAGAAGTAAATATAAACGGAATACAATGATTTGCAAATCATTTTCAACCAATATTCAGTTGAATATGCTACAAGGATAAACTTTTTTTTTGTTGCAAATAATCATTGAGTTCAGAATTTGATACCAGCAACATGTGACGAAGAAGTTGGGAAAGGTGGCAATAAATACTGATAAAGTTGAGGAATGCTCATCAAACACAGGTGTGCAGGCTAATTGGGAACAGGTGGGTGCCATGACTAGGTATAAAAACAGCTTCCCAAAAAATGCTCAGTCTTTCACAAGAAAGGATGGGGTGAGGTACACCCCTTTGTCCACAACTGCAAGAGCAAATAGTCAAACAGTTTAAGAACAGCGTTTCTCAAAGTGCAATTGCAAGAAATTTAGGTGGCAATAAATACTGATAAAGTTGAGGAATGCTCATCAAACACAGGTGTGCAGGCTAATTGGGAACAGGTGGGTGCCATGATTGGGTATAAAAACAGCTTCCCAAAAAATGCTCAGTCTTTCACAAGAAAGGATGGGGCGAGGTACACCCCTTTATCCACAACTGCGTGAGCAAATAGTCAAACAGTTTAAGAACAACGTTTCTCAAAGTACAATTGCAAGAAATTTAGGGATTTCAAAATCTACGGTCCATAATATCATCAAAAGTTTCAGAGAATCTGGAGAAATCACTCCATGTAAGCGGCATGGACGGAAACCAGCATTGAATGACCGAGACCTTCGATCCCCCAGACAGCACTGTATCAAAAACCGACGTCAATCTCTAAAGGATATCACCACATGGGCTCAGGAACACTTCAGAAAACCACTGTCAGTAATTACAGTTCGTCGCTACATCTGTAAGTGCAACTTAAAGCTCTACTGTGCAAAGCGAAAGCCATATATCAACAACATTCAGAAACGCCGCCGGCTTCTCTGGGCCCGAGATCATCTAAGATGCACTGATGCAAAGTGGAAAATTGTTCTGTGGTCTGACGAGTCCACATTTAAAATTGTTTTTAGAAACTGTGGACATTTGTGTCCTCGGGAACAAAGAGGAAAAGAACCATCCGGATTGTTTTGGGATCAAAGTTCAAAAGCCAGCATCTGTGATGGTATGGGGGTGTAATAGTGCCCAAGGCATGGGTAACTTACACATTTGTGAAGGCACCATTAATGCTGAAAGTTACATACAGGTCTTGGAGCAACATATACTGCCATTCAACAACGTTATCATGGACCCCACTGCTTATTTCAGCAAGACAATGCCACACCACGTGTTACAACAGCGTGGCTTCATAGTAAAAGAGTGCGGGTACTAAACTGGCCTGCCTGTAGTCCAAACCTGTCTCCCATTGAAAATTTTGAAGCCTAAAATACGACATCGGAAACCCCAGACTGTGTAACAACTTAAGCTGTACATCAAGCAAGAATGGGTAAGAATTCCACCTGAAAAGCTTAAAAAATGTGTCTCCTCAGTTCCCAAACGTTTATTGAGTGTTGTTAAAAGAAAAGGTGATGTAACAGTGGTGAACATGCCCTTTCCCCAACTACTTAGGCACGTGTTGCAGCCATGAAATTCTAAGTTAATTATTATTTGCAAAAAAAAATAAAGTTTATGAGTTTGGACATTAAGTATCTTGTCTTTGTAGTGCATTCAATTGAATATGGGTTGAAAAGGATTTGCAAATCATGGTATTCCGTTTATATTTACATCCAGCACAATTTCCCAACTCATATGGAAATGGGATTTGTACTATTTCTTGTTTTAGTGTCTTCTCTGATTGCCCAGAGGCAGTCAGTCAGGGAAGCTGGGTCCTTCTTTCACAGCAGTTGTAAGATGAGAGATGCAAGAAGTCTGGATGACACCAATGGAGGTAGAGATGAATGAAACTGTCCTTGTGCTTCGTTTACTTAGATTGCAATACAGTTAAGAACATTGTTTTGACAAAAAAACACACTGTTCTGATACGTTGCATTGTGTGTCTATTTGTAGCATACCAGATTTTAGAGCTTCAAATATTTTCTTCAGCAGTCTTCCCCTCTTTATGTAGACCTGTTGGGTCACACCTTGTGTAGCGATGGCTTTTATCAGTTTAAGAAACTGGTTGTTGTGTTTGTTGCAACTTCCAACATTTTAAAGAAATGCTGTCACCGAAAGCGCTACATAAGCTTTGACAAAAAGCATCAAATGCACAAGTTTTTAGCACAGAGACTTTTGTTTTATCTACTTTAAGAGGCTGCTGATTGTTTCCATTTTTTTTTATCAAATGCAGTTTTACTTTTTTCCGGCCTGCAGACGGAACGGCAAAACAAGGTTGTAGTTTTGCATCTTGTTTACCAAGTAACATGTTAAAGCATTCATTGATTTAACTTTTTAGGTCAGGGAAAGAAGTAAACGCCTACACAAGAGCTCCAAAAATGGCCTGAGAAAAATCACTCAACTTCTTTTGGAACAGGTGCACCTGCATGAATCCATTCGGTATGCCAATGTGCAATTTGCATCATGGGGAAAGTGTTATGCTTCGTCCCACCCTGATAAGAGGAAGAAATGTTCGGATGAGCCATTTGGCCTTGGCAGTTTTCTTACAACTGATCTAGTTACCTTAAAACATATTTTCTGGTGAGTTTTCTTTATGAAGGTCTTGTACACATTTGTGTTTTACTCCAGTCGTGACAGAACAATGTCTCTGATGCTACAAATATGAGGTGAACTGTATTCTAACAGCTGCAAGGAATAAATAGGATTTCTGTCACCTAATTCCGAATCATTCTTTTCATGTTTTGCTTTGCGCAAGGTTGCCAAATTGGGCAGATGAGTTGGTTCTAGATTTCCATCCATCCATTTTCTACCTCTACAGTTCCCCTTTAAGGAGCATGTGCTCTTAAACATCCATCCATTTCCTACCGCTTGTACAAACCCTATTTCCATATGAGTTAGGAAATTGTGTTAGATGTAAATATAAATGGAATACAATGATTTGCAAATCCTTTTCAACCCATTTTCAATTGAATGCACTACAAAGACAAGATATTTGATGTTCAAACTCATAAACTTTATTTTTTTTGCAAATAATAATTAACTTAGAATTTCATGGCTGGAACACGTGCCAAAGTAGTTGGGAAAGGGCATGTTCACCACTGTGTTACGTCACATTTTCTTTTAACAACACTCAATAAAAAGTTTTGGAACTGAGGAAACTAAGTGTTGAAGCTTTGAAAGTGGAATTCTTTACCATTCTTGCTTGATGTACAGCTTAAGTTGTTCAACATTCTGGGGTCTTGTTGTCGTATTTTACGCTTCATAATACGCCACACATTTTCCATTGGAGACATGTCTGGACTGCAGGCGGGCCAGGAAAGTACCCGCACTCTTTTACTACGAAACCACGCTGTTGTAACACGTGGTGTGGCATTGTCTTGCTGAAATAAACAGGGGCGTCCATGATAACAACATATGTTGCTCCAAAACCTGTATGGACCATTCAGCATTAATGGTGCCTTCACAGATGTGTAAGTTACCCATGCCTTGGGCACTAATACACCCCCATACCATCACAGATGCTGGCTTTTGAACTTTTCGCCTATAACAATCCGGATGGTTACTTTCCTCTTTGTTACGGAGGACACCACGTCCACAGTTTCCAAATATAATTTGAAATGTGGACTCGTCAGACCACAGAACACTTTTCCACTTTGAATCAGTCCATCTTAGATGAGCTCGCCTAGTGGTTAGAGTGTCCCCCCTGAAATCGGTAGTTTAACTTAACTAACTCAGGCCCAGCAAAGCCGGCGGTGTTCCTAGGTGTTGTTGATAAATGGCTTTAGCTTTGCATAGCAGAGTTTTAACTTGCACATACAGATGTAGCGACCCACTGTAGTTACTGACAGTGGTTTATGAAGTGTTCCTGAGCCCATGTGGTGATATCCTTTACACACTGGTGTTGGTTTTTGATGCAGTACCGCCTAAAGGAATCAAAGGTTTGTAATACCATTGCTTACGTGCAGAGATTTCTCCAGATTCTCTGAACCGTTTGATGATTTTACAGACCGTAGATGGTAAAATCCCGAAATTCCTTGCAATAGCTCGTTGAGAAATGTTGTTCTAAAACTGTTCGACAATTTTCTTACAAATTGGTGACCCTCGACCCATCCTTGTTTGAGAATTACTTAACATTTCATTGAAGCTGCTTTTATACCCAATCATGGCACCCACCTGTTCCCAATTAGCTTGCACACCTGTGAGATGTTCCATATAAGTGTTTGATGAGCATTCTTCAACTTAACGTATTTCCTTGAATTGCCGTTGGGGCGTTTATTAATTTAAAACCTATTCTCACTCCTGCGCTTACCAAAGGCATGCGGTAAAAGTAAGCATGCGCTAATTATTTTAAAACCTCTTCTCACTCCGGCACTTACCAAAGGCAAGCAGTGAACATTTGAGTGTGATGTAAGCTTGGACCTTAAATCCTACTGAATAGCTCTTAATCTTCTTCCCTTTATGTGATTTCAAATTACCGGTATTGAAATCAGCCTCCTCCATTTTGAAAATGATGACAGGGGCAGTGTCACTCGTGACGTCACGAGTTTGACCAGGCGGTAATACTAAGCATGCGCTAATTATTTTGCGAAGCGAGTTTGACCCGGCAGTAATTCAAGGCAGGCGCATACTATATGCCCTGCGGCAATTCAAGGAAATATGGTAATCAGTATTTATTGCCACCTTTCCCAACTTCTTTGTCACGTGTTGCTGGCATCAAATTCTAAAGTTAATGATTATTTAAAAAAAAAACAAGTTTATCAGTTTTAACATCAAATATGTTGTCTTTGTAGTATATTCAACTGAATATGGTTTGAAAATGATTTGTACATCATTGTATTCCATTTATATTTACATCTAACACAATTTCCCAACTCTTATGGAAACAAGGTTTGTATATTTCAGGGGAGCAGGGGGTGCTGGAGCCTATCTCAGCTGCATTCGGGTGGAAGGCAGTGTACACCCTTGACAAGTCGTCACCTCATCACAGGGCCAACACAGATACAGACAATTTTCACACTCACTTTCCCACACTAGGGACAATTTGGTGTTGCCAATCAAACTATCCCCAGGTGCAAGTTTTGCAATTAATCAAAATAGATGTTTTTATCTATGATATGGTAACAATATTAAATTATGTAAAATCCAAGTGTGGTCTTTGTTTGCTACTTGGAGTCCCTGTTTTTATATGACTTATGGTATAATTAGCATGTTACCAAAGTCCATAAGCCTTTGTGCTTGTGATGCTGTTCAGACATTAGGTTGCATCCAGCCCTCGCACAGTTCTGTGGCTACCTGCACATGCACCCCCCCCCCCCCTCAACCCTCCGTGCGTCGGTTGAAGTGGGCGGGGTTGGGGGTGCGAGGGTGTATAATATAGCCTGGAATAGTCATGGATGCATGGGATTCTGGGTATTTGTTATGTTGTGTTACTGTGGCGATGCTCTCCCGAAATGTGTTTGTCATTCTTGTTTGGTGTGGGTTCACAGTGTGGCGCATAATAGTAAAAGTGTTAAAGTTGTTTATATCACAACCATCAGTGTAACCTGTATGGCTGTTGAACAACTGTGCCTTGCAGTCGTGTATGTGTATCTGCGGAAGCCACATACAACATGTTACTGGACTGGGAAGCTGTTTGTACATGTTGTAGAAGGCGTCAAAGGCAATGGCTTCATAGCACGCCCTTATTATTGTTATCTGGGTAACCATCAGCAGATATTCGCGAGAATGGTTGCGGCTCTCATTGTCTTTTTTGGGGGGAAACGGGTCAAAATGGCTCTTTGGGTGGTAAAGGTTGCCGACCCCTGCTCCATAATAATAATAATAATAATAATAATCTTTGAAAAGAACAGATCCTCAAGATTCAGCTCCCTTCAAACAGGAATAAATCCCATCTCTACAAATAAAAATTCAAAAAATTAAATCAATCAAAAGATAGAGGTGACGTCATCATAAAGCGTCTTGAGGGTGATGACGCCAGTGATTGAACCCAAGTTTAATAGTAACACCTGCACGTATAAAAAGAGAAACAGTGCTCACCCAACACTCCACTGGCAGCGCTGTCGAGTGTTCCTCCGTGTCCCATTTTAAGACTCTGTTTCTTCCTCTTCCTCGGGTTTGCGTTCTTCACGCCAGCTTCTATAAGATAAATAGAGCATCAGCGCGTTTGCCTTCACAAACACGTCACGTTATTACTCTGTTACCCCGCGTTACCCGTCAGCAAAACTTCTTTGAGGTTATTCAAGACATCTGCAGAGGTCGGTCCTGGCTTCTTATAGATAGCAAACAGTCCATTCAGGGACTGCAGTTTGGATAGTGAACTGGTAAGTGACGGCGCTGCCTTGTTTCCAGCCATGCTTGTTGGAGCAACTATCTTCCTCTTTGTGGCCAACTCCTCCTTCGTAGGTCATCTGTAATTCATTTACCGCCACCTGCTGGTGGAACATTGACAACGTAATACTTCGTACCAAGAATATAATGACATATATTTACCAAAAAATCCTCCAAAATAGGTTTTGTTTGTTTCACAATGCATTCTCTGTTGTCTTTCTTTTTTAATGCATGTAAAAGGAAGCCGATAAACCACAGCGCGTTTTCTACTACATTGACCAGAATGCTTCACGGTGTGCTACACTTCCTGGTTACGCTTGGCTTCTTTTTGTTGTCAACTGCGTTTGGTGCAAGAGTAATAACTGTCTGAACGTACTGTTGACTCTGTAGGGTAAGTTTTCATTTTTGTTAACCATATATTTAGTGGATTATTTTAAATTTCATTCAATGTTGTTGTTTTTTCTCCCAAGCAAGTTGAAGAATAGCTAGCTAGCATGTAGCTACAAGTGTACTCGTATCTGAATTTAAAAAAGCATACCTACATACATATGCTGAACATTATAACAACCTAAGTTGTTTTTGTTTACCTTAAATTGCATTTGGGAGATCTGATCCGAATAATCTAGATTTTTTCATTCAATTTGATGGTACATGAACTGATTAAGGTGGACCCCGAATTAAACAAGTTGAAAAACTTACTCGGGTGTTACCATTTAGTGGTCAGTAGTACGGAATATGTACTGTACTGTGCAATCTACTAATAAAAGCTTAAATCAATCCAAAAACACATTTGTTGTGTAAGTAACTATTTTGTTTAATGCAGCATGTACAAACCCTGTTTCCATATGAGTTGGGAAATTGTGTTAGATGTAAATATAAACGGAATACAATGATTTGCAAGTCATTTTCAACCCATATTCAGTTGAATATGTTACAAAGACAACATATTTGATGTTCAAACTGATAAACATTTTTTTGTTGTTGCAAATAATCATTAACTTTAGAATTTGATGTCAGCAACACGTGACAAAGAAGTTGGGGAAAGGTGGCAATGAATACTGATAAAATTGACAAATTCTCATCAAACACTTATTTGGAACATCCCACTGGTGTGCAGCCTAATTGGGAACAGGTGGGTGCCATGATTGGGCATAAAACAGCTACCATGAATTTCTGAGTAATTCACAAACAAGGATTGGGCGAGGGTCACCAATTTGTAAGCAAATTGTCAAACAGTTTTAGAACAACATTTCTCAACAAGCTATTCTAAGGATTTTAGGGATTTGACCATCTACGGTCCATAAAATCATCAAAAAGTTCAGAGAATCTGGAGAAATCACTGCACGTAAGCTATGATATTATGGACCTATGATCCCTCAGGCAGTACTGCATCAAAAACAGACATCAGTGTGTAAAGGATAACACCACATGGGCTCAGGAACTCTTCAGAAAACCACTGTCAGTAACTACAGTTGGTTGCTACATCTGTAAGTGTAAGTTAAAATTCTACTATGCAAAGCCAAACCAATTTATCAACAACACCATGGAATTACAACAAAATTAACTCAGATTTCCCTTGCCCGGACGCGGGTCACCGGGGCCCCGCTCTGGAGCCAGGCCCGGAGTTGGGGCACGATGGCGAGCGCCTGGTGGCCGGGCCTGTCCCCATGGGGCCCGGCCGGGCACAGCCCGAAGAGGCAACGTGGGTCATCCCTCCAATGGGCTCACCACTCATAGGAGGGGCCATAGAAGTCGGGTGCATTGTGAGCTGGGTGACAGCCGAAGGCAGGGCACTTGGCGGTCCGATCCTCGGCTACAGAAGCTAGCTCTTGGGACGTGGAACGTCACCTCACTGGGGGGGAAAGAGCCTGAGCTAGTGCGCGAGGTAGAGAAGTTCCGGCTGGATATAGTCGGACTCACCTCGACGCACAGCAAGGGCTCTGGAACCAGTTCTCTCGAGAGGGACTGGACTCTCTTCCACTCTGGCGTTGCCGGCAGTGAGAGGCGACGGGCTGGGGTGGCAATTCTCGTTGCCCCCCGGCTCAAAGCCTGCACGTTGGAGTTCAACCCAGTGGACGAGAGGGTAGCTTCCCCTCCGCCTTCGGGTGGGGGGACGGGTCCTGACTGTTGTTTGTGCTTATGCACCAAACAGCAGTTCAGAGTACCCACCCTTTTTGGGTACACTCGAGGGAGTACTGGAAAGTGCTACCCCGTGTGATTCCCTTGTCCTACTGGGGGACTTCAATGCTCATGTTAGCAACGACATTGAAACTTGGAGAGGCGTGATTGGGAAGAATGGTCGCCCGGATGTAAAACCGAAGGGTGTTTTGTTATTGGACTTTTGTGCTCGTCACGGATTGTCCATAACAAACACCATGTTCAAACATAAGGGTGTCCATATGTGCACTTGGCATCAGGACACCCTAGGCCGCAGTTCCATGATTGACTTTGTAGTTGTGTCATCGGATTTGCGGCCTCATGTTTTGGACACTCGGGTGAAGAGAGGGGCAGAGCTTTCTACCGATCACCAACTGGTGGTGAGTTGGCTGCGATGGTGGGGGAGGATGCCGGACAGACCTGGGAGGCCCAAACGCATTGTGAGGGTCTGCTGGGAACGTCTGGCAGAGTCTCCTGTCAGAGAAAGTTTCAATTCACACCTCCGGGAGAACTTTGAACATGTCACGAGGGAGGTGCGGGACATTGAGTCCGAGTGGACTATGTTCCGAACCTCTATTGTCGAGGCAGCTGATTGGAGCTGTGGCCGCAAGGTTGTTGGCGCCTGTCGTGGCGGTAATCCCAGAACCCGTTGGTGGACACCAGCAGTGAGGGATGCCGTCAAGCTGAAGAAGGAGTCCTATCGGGTTCTTTTGGCTCATAGGACTCCGGAGGCAGTAGACGGGTACCGACGGGCCAAGCGGTGTGCAGCTTTAGCGGTCGCGGAGGCAAAAACTCGGACATGGGAAGAGTTCGGGGAAGCCATGGAAAACGACTTCCGGACGGCTTCGAAGCGATTCTGGACCACCATACGCCGCCTCAGGAAGGGGAAGCAGTGCACTATCAACACCGTGTATGGTGCGGATGGTGTTCTGCTGACTTCGACTGCGGATGTTGTGGATCGGTGGAAGGAATACTTCGAAGACCTCCTCAATCCCACCAACACGTCTTCCTTTGAGGAAGCGGTGCCTGGGGAATCTGTGGTGGGCTCTCCTATTTCTGGGGATGAGGTTGCTGAAGTAGTCAAAAAGCTCCTCGGCGGCAAGGCCCCGGGGGTGGATGAGACCCGCCCGGAGTTCCTTAAGGCTCTGGATGCTGTGGGGCAGTCTTGGTTGACAAGACTCTGCAGCATCGCGTGGACATCGGGGGCGGTACCTCTGGATTGGCAGACCGGGGTGGTGGTCCCTCTCTTTAAGAAGGGGGACCGGAGGGTGTGTTCCAAGTATCGTGGGATCACACTCCTCAGCCTTCCCGGTAAGGTTTATTCAGGTGCACTGGAGAGGAGGCTACGCCGGATAGTCTAACCTCGGATCCAGGAGGAACAGTGTGGTTTTCGTCCTGGTCGTGGAACTGTGGACCAGCTCTATACTCTCGGCAGGGTTCTTGAGGGTGCATGGGAGTTTGCCCAACCAGTCTACATGTGCTTTGTGGACTTGGAGAAGGCATTCGACCGTGTCCCTCGGGAAGTCCTGTGGGGAGTGCTCAGCGAGTATGGGGTACCGGACTGTCTTATTGTGGCGGTCTGCTCCCTGTATGATCAGTGCCAGAGCTTGGTCCGCATTGCTGGCAGTAAGTCGGACACGTTTCCAGTGAGGGTTGGACTCCGCCAAGGCTGTCCTTTGTCACCGATTCTGTTCATAACTTTTATGGACAGGATTTCTAGGCGCAGCCAAGGCGTTGAGGGGTTCCGGTTTGGTGGCCGCGGGATTGGGTCTCTGCTTTTTGCAGATGATGTGGTCCTGTTGGTTTCATCTGGCCGGGATCTTCAGCTCTCGCTGGATCGGTTCGCAGCCGAGTGTGAAGCGACCGGAATGAGAATCAGCACCTCCAAGTCCGAGTCCATGGTTCTCGCCCGGAAAAGGGTGGAGTGCCATCTCCGGCTTGGGGAGGAGCCCCTGCCCCAAGTGGAGGAGTTCAAGTACCTAGGAGTCTTGTTCACGAGTGGGGGAAGAGTGGATAGTGAGATCGACAGGCGAATCGGTGCGGCGTCTTCAGTAATGCGAACGTTGTATCGATCCGTTGTGGGGAAGAGGGAGCTGAGCCGGAAGGCAAAGCTCTCAATTTACCGATCGATCTACGTTCCCATCCTCATCTATGGTCATGAGCTTTGGGTCATGACCGAAAGCATAAGATCACGGGTACAGGCGGCCGAAATGAGTTTCCTCCGCCGGGTGGCGGGGCTCTCCCTTGGAGATAGGGTGAGAAGCTCTGCCATCCGGGAGGAGCTCAAAGTAAAGCCGCTGCTCCTCCACATCGAGAGGAGCCAGATGAGGTGGTTCGGGCATCTGGTCAGGATGCCACCCGAACTATGTCTCCCGGCTGGCCTGGGAACGCCTCGGGATCCCCCGGGAAGAGCTAGTCGAAGTGGCTGGTGAGAGGAAAGTCTGGGCTTCCCTGCTTAGGCTGCTGTCCCCGCGACCCGACCTCGGATAAGCGGAAGATGATGGATGGATGGATGGACCAAGGAACGCCGCTGGCTTTGCTGGGCCCGAGCTAATCTAAGATGGACTGATGCAAAGTGGAAAGGTGTTCTGTGGTCTGACGAGTCCACATTTCAAATTATATTTGCAAACTGTGGACGTGGTGTCCTCCGGAACAAAGAGGAAAATAACCATCCGGATTGTTATAGGCACAAAGTTGAAAAGCCAGCATCTGTGATGGTATGGGGGTGCATTAGTTCCCAAGGCATGTGTAACTTACACATCTGTGAAGGCACCATTAATGCTGAATGGTCCATACAGGTTTTGGAGCAACATATGTTGTCATCCAAGCATCGTTATCATGGACGCCCCTGCTTATTTCAGCAAGACAATGCCAAGTCACGTGTTACAACTGCGTGGTTTCGTAGTAAAAGAGTGCGGGTACCTTTCTGGCCCGCCTGCAGTCCAGACATGTCTCCCATGGAAATTGTGTGGCGCATTATGAAGCATAAAATACGACAGCGGAGACCCCGGACTGTTGAACGTCTTAAGCTCAACATAAAACAAGAATGGGAAAGAATTCCACTTTCAAAGCTTCAACAATTAGTTTCCTCAGTTCCCAAACGTTTATTGAGTGTTGTTAAAAGAAAAGGTGATGCAACACAGTGGTGAACATGCCCTTTCCCAACTACTTTGGCACGTGTTGCAGCCATGAAATTCTAAGTTATTATTTGCAAAAAAAAAACAAAGTTTATGAGTTTGAACATCAAATATGTTGTCTTTGTAGTGCATTCAATCAAATATGGGTTGAAAAGGATTTGCAAATTATTGTATTCTGTTTAGATAGATAGATAAATAGTACTTTATTGATTCCTTCAGGAGAGTTCCTTCAGGAAAATTAAAATTCCAGCAGCAGTGTACAGAGTTGAAATCAATAAAAAAAACTATGTAAAAAGTAAATAATGGGGGTTTAAATGGAAACAAAATCGAGAAATATTACAATGAGAATAAAAAATAAAAAGTAACAATGGGAATAAAAATATAACAGTAAAATAAGAATATAACAAGAGAAAGTAGGCAGTAGTGACCATGTTATGAAAACGTATTGCACTGTTATTGTTTTGCATCCCCTGTCATCCTTGTAGCCCCCGCCCTCCGCGGGGCTCATATGGAAACGGCGTTTGTACATTTCCATATAAGTTGGGAAATTGAATTAGATGCAAATATAAACAGAATACAATGATTTGCAAATCCTTTTCAACCCATTTTCGATTGAATGCACTACAAAGACAACATATTTGATGTTCAAAGTCATAAACTTTTTTTTTTTTTTCTGCAAATAATCATTTACTTTAGAATTTGATGCCAGCAACATGTGACAAAGAAGTTGGGAAAGGTGGCCATAAATACTGATATAGTTGAGGAATGCTCATCAAACACTTATTTGGAACATCCCAAAGGTGTGCAGGCCAATTGGGAACAGTTGGGTGTCATGATTGGGTATAAAAGCACGTAATAAGATAAATTATAATAATTTAATAAGTTACATCCATCCATTTTCCTACCGGTTGTACCTTTCGGGGTTGCGGGGGAGCTGCTGGATCCTATCTCAGCTACAATCGGGCGAAAGGCGTTGTACACCCTGGACAAGTTGCTACGTCATCGCAGGGCCAACACAGATAGACAACATTCACACACTAGGGCCAATTTAGTGTTGCCAATCAACCTATCCCCAGGTGCATGTCTTTGGAAGTGGGAGGAAGCCGGAGTACCTGGAGGGAACCCACGCATTCACGGGGAGGACATGCAAACACCACACAGAAAGATCCCGAGCCCGGGATTGAAACCTGACTACTCAGGACCTTCGTATTGTGAGGCAGACGCACTAACCGTTCTGCCTCCGTGAAGCCCAATTTATCATTAATTAAAATTAATTAGAAAGCCCCTGAAGAGCAGGGAAACCTGCGAAACAGGTTTGTAGGGATGAAATAGCCTCTGTTTTTTTTCCTGACCTAATGTATATTCCGCTCTACAGAGCACTGTATAACGAATAAACCACAGAAACCTCGACTACTTCATTAATTATATATATGAACCTTAAAAGTGTTTTTGTTCATGACCGTGCTTTTAAAATTTATGACCAATATCTGCAGTATTCATACAGACAATATCGTGTTTGTTTAAATAGATTAATTTAACTCTTTGTTTTCTACAATTTTCTTGCAATTTTTTACCAGTGTTTTGGTTTGGATGAAGATGTGTCCTGTGTCTCATGTGGAGGAAAAAAGATAAGACAAGTGTATCAAAATGGAGGCTTTCAGGCAAACATACTTACGCCTGTGTAAGGAAGGAGCTGTGGAGCCCCAGGAAAGCGTCATGGTCAGGTTGCAGGAGTGCCGGGCTTCCCGCTTGGATTTAAGCGGACTGAGTCTGTCTAAGGATACCTGCACTGTGCTTGCCCGGGCCTTCCAAAAAGATACCTTCTTTTCTGATGTGTCTCTCAGTGACTGCATGCTCAGTGAGGAAGGTCAGTAAAAGCAAAATGTAAAGCAAACATTGTGAATGTATATAATAGAGAGCCTGTCTAACAATAAGCTTTCCTAATATTTATTGTTGACTTATTGGCCAGAATACATTTAAATCAGCTTTGAATTGCACCCTTTAACTGTCTTTGGTTGAAGCAATTCGCTGCATGTTTGTACTTATTTACTGTATTACTCTGTGGTAGGCGTAAGTATTGCATGTGTAAAATGTTCTCTACATCGGCACATGTATAACAGCGTTTTTTTTGCATGTATGTTTACTTGTAGGAGCCATCATTTTCCTGACTGATCTTTTTCACAATACATCTGTTAAAACCCTGGATCTAAAGGTAACTCATAACAATGTAATACAAAGTTTATTGGCAATACACAGTAAGAAATATGTTTCCCTGTACATTAAATTCTTAATTGCTGTGCTCAAAATGCTGCGTAGTGTACATTTCAACTAAAATAATAATAATAATAAAGAGTACAAGAAAGCACATGAAAAAACTGCATACAATATTTACACAATCAAAAAATGGTGCAAATGGGAGCTGTGCAATAGAGCAGATACACATGAAATGTCCAGTGTTATGAAGTGGTTTGTCATTCATGTTTTGTTCATTGTAAACACTAACACATCATTCAGATACATATTGAAGTTACATTATTTGATGAACAATTTTATTCGCAGGGAAATAACCTGAAATCAGCTGGGGCAGAGGTGTTGGGAAAATTGTTGACACGCAATAAGACTCTTATTAGGTGAGAATTATTTTCTGTAATACACAATATTGCAAGTGTTTTGAATTAAATATTGATTATTTTAAATATACTGTATTTGTTTGAAAATTGTGTTGTGTACCGGTACTTACAATTGAAATGTATTACAAGTATATATAGCCACAAACAGAAAAAGTGAAGGATGCAGGGGGTCAACGTACATACATTTTGTACAATAAAGAGGTAAAACCAATTCAATAGTCCAATATATTATAAGGTATCTAAACTAACCATTCACATATTTGCTTTGTGTTTTAGGCAACAAAGTAAAATAGTGTAATATCAAATAATATATTTAATCAAATATTTATAAATGTTGGTTTTACAACATGTTGAGGGCCAATAAAAAAACAACCTACTTGACGATTATGGCCCTGAGGCTGCACTTTAGACTCCCCTGCCTCACTGTATGTATGGCCTAATTAGGACTGATGGCTTCCCCACACAATGCAAACAACCTGCTTCTTAGGTGCCTGTGAATATTTTCATTCATTCAGGTAACGGTATTTTCAGGGCTTTATGAATCCATCGCAAAAAGACTGCTCACATTGTCATGGAAGTCATCAGTTCTTGCTCACAGACTTAGATAGGACCTATCTAGTCTGAGTCCTAGCAGATGTCTTATATCACTGTAGCTTAACAACCACAGTAAAGCGTAACAAACCTTGTCTGGGCATGACCCCTCATGTAGAGAATACATCCTTTGGATCCTGCACCAGGCCCTCAGATTTGAGCTGTCCTACCTAATAAGTCTGTAAGCCAAACTGATCAAGTTGGTTATTGAATGCAAGAGTTGCATACACTGCCAATCATTTTGCTAAAAAAGACAAAAATATTTTGACAGGTTAGGACTGGACTGGAATGCTCTTGGAGTGTGGGACAAAGCCTTCACTATTTTTTGCGAAGGTCTGGGCTCCAACGGTGCACTAACACATCTCGACCTGAGTAACAATCAGATCAACCATCATGGAACATTGGAGCTTGCTGAGGCACTCAAACGCAACAGCACACTGAAAGTGCTAGGTGAGACATACCCACCTTAAAACATCCATCTATTTTCTACTGCTTATCACTCACAGGGTTGCGAGGGTGATTAGACAAATTTTAATGATGCACAAGGGAAATTGTTCCACACAGTAGCTCAGTTACAAAGGATGGAAATAATAATGCAGATATGAAGTATACTAAAAATGTACCGTAGTAGCAATATATAATATAACATATATGTAATATTTACATATTATATATAAGGTATATGATATATACTGCCTGCGATGAGGTGGCGACTTGTCCAGGGTGCACCCTGCCTTCCGCCCAAATGCAGCTGGGATAGGCTCCAGCACCCCCCGTGATCCTGAATGGGAAAAAAGCGGTAGGAAATGGATGGATGGGTGATATATATGATACAGCTGGAGCCTATCCCAGCTGCACTTGTACTATAATATATTACCCATCCATTTACTACCGCTTGTCCCTTTCGGGGTACTGTATTATGTTGTTCAAAAATATTATATACAATTTGCTATATAGTTTTGTTTTATTTTCACAGCCCTCATGTTCACTTCGGAATCACCTTTTAATCACATGAATAAACAAGGTAACTACCTCTAACCTGCAGCCATAGTGACCCTGGACTATGGTAGGCCTTAAAGGCGAACTTCACTTTTTTTTAGTTTTGCCTATCGTTCACAATCATGAGTTACCTAAACTTCAGTCTTGCTTTTAAATGTTTTGATTTTTGAGAACATTATAACATAACTACAAAACGGTAAGAAAGTATGCTACCTGTGCTGCCCGTTCAGAGTATACTGCGCACCTGCAGATAGTGTGCCGTGAACGCACAGCGGTTTGTTATTACAGCTTAGCATAGCAGCGGAGAAAATTAAACAAAAGCCCAGAGCGAAGCGAATGACTTGCGTAAGATGATGGGTAAGTGCAAGTTCAACAATGTATAGCTGCAAAACGATCTTTTTAATGCATGCTTGAAGCCGGTGGATGGAAACAAATCAAATGTTTGGAACCCGGATGTGGAGGAGGGAAGCATTTGTAAGTAAGCATTGCGTTGAAAGTAAATGGAATGATCATGTAAAAGTGTCAAAAGATGCTGAAAGTACACAAGGATGAACTTAACCCCCCCAAATGAGTGTTTTGTGGGTGAAGTGGCGCCAATTGCCGAAGGAGATCAAAATGAGATGTTTACCAGTGAAATCATAATATTATATACAGTAAGCACATGTTAATTTCTCTTTGGGAGTAGTGTACTCAACTGTGAAACTATTAGGAGAATATAATCATCATATGCTATTTCGATTATTTATGACAATATTTTCAGGTCAGCTTCTAATGCCTATTATTTTCTCTAAGTTTATCCAGCAACTGGCATTAAAAACTAAAAAGGTCATCTGTTTAGTGTTTACACTTAATTTATGGTTGGGTGAGGAAGGCAAGAAGGATTTGCGAATGTCATCTTATCATGCTTAAATAAAAACGAGTACTTGCTTCTTAGCAATATGTTTTCAAAAATGGTTAAAAAGGTGTTCATACATACCAGATACAAAATGAGCAGAGCAAATTTAAATGTTATCCACATCGTCATCCAAATTCTACTTGAGACGTGCAAGCCACAATCGCCTTCTTTCTCTCTTTTTTTCACAACTTTGTGCAGATACTGTAGTGGTACTGTAGATGTTTCAATCTGTTTGCTCAATTATGACAGCTGCAAAAACACTGCAAAAGTTGACCATTTAGTTTTAGCAGAGAAGCTAACAGTCCCTCTCACAGACAATACATTGTTGTGCTTTCCTCTACCATTGCTTATGTCTGGTTGTTGTTGTTGTTGTTACATTAAAACATTTAATATCAAGAACACTGCACCTTTTGCAAGAAAACCCTTATATGGCAAATCTGAAAAACGATTATGATGTTTGCTCATATTTCCAGTCAGAAGTTTACGTACATTCGTCATGGAACTAATGTCCCTTAATTTTGGTGTCATCATCCTACACGACAGTTTGGACTTTGTTATTTTCCTATGTTTAGTATCACTTCCTGCCCCGGTGCTGTTTTTTGTCAGTATATTCTGTCTCTGTGTTTTTCACCATTTCACTTTCTGTTCCTTGTCTTGCCAGCACACCTGTTGCCCATTGCTTAGTTATATTTAGTTCCACATTGTCCCCATGCTGTTCTTCTTAATGCCAAAGTGTTCTGTTGCTATTTAGCTTCCTGCTAGAACTGTGCTACATTTCTTCTGCTGTGTGTCTAATTCAACAACTTTCCACTTGCTTGTCTCTTCTCCATCCTGGGATCACGACAACAGATGACAGGCGACATTGTCGCATTTGGGCTTTTAAAGATTTACTTGAATTGTTCGTTTTCTTGGGTGGAATTATTATACAATATACACGCTGACTTATTTTTGTGCACAACTTTGAATTTATTGCGATTTTATTTAATTTTCAACTCGGCCAGAGCCTTCTGTCACCATCAACAAGCTTCTCGCAGAATTCTGCCTGAATATTTGACCACTCTTTTTAGCAACATTAGTTCATTTAAATAGTTTGGGTAAATTGGCCCTAGTGTGTGAATGGTTGTCTGTCTGTTTGTCTGTGTAAAAATATCCCCAGAACATGAAGCTACTAACACAGTTCTTCACAGCTGATCCAATGCTCTTAGGATTGACAACCTTATAACTTTACTGATCTAAGCCCACTTTGTGTAATTATGGCAAAAAACTTCATCTTTGTTTCATATTCTCACTGTGAACAGATCTGAGATGGAACAATATTGGTCTTCTTGGAGGCAGGTATCTTGTAGCTGCTCTGCAGAGCAACCACAGTATAGAGCAATTGGAGCTGGCAGGAAACAACATACCCAGTGACACACTCAAGGCACTCGGTATGTCTGATTAAACTTGCTTTCTATATGTGTTTTGATCTTGTCTTGTTACTCTTGCATTTTTTTTGTTTACCTTAGTACTATTGTATAAAAGTAACAAGTAAAGGATGATATCTGCTTGCATAAGCGCCGGTGCATACATTCCTGGTGACTTGTACAAAACTGGAGCGTCAGCTCAAGCACACTTATTGGTCTTTTCTTGTATTTTAGTGAAGTCATTTACAAAAGGTAAACATGGTATGGTATATACAGCGAGAGTAAAAAGTATGTGATCCCTTGCTGAATTTGTTGGTTTGCCCACTAATAAAGACATGATCATTCTATACTTTTAATGGTAGATGTATTTAAACATGGTGAGATAGAATATCAAAAAGAAAATCCAGAAAATAACTTTAAGAAATATATTTTAATTGATTTGTATTTCATTGAGGGAAAAAAAAGTATTTTATCCCCTAGTGTGCATTAGGATTTTTGGCTTTCACAGAGCAGTTACACTCCCAATCAACTTGGGAATTGAAGACTGAATTGAAAACACCTGTTCTAACTAATCACCTGTATAAAAGACACCTGATCAGAGACTCAGACAGAGTCCAAGCTCTCCAACATGGGTAACACAAAAGAACTCTCTCAGGACCTCAGAGACAGGATTGTTGACCTGTACAATTCTGGAATGGGCTACAAAAACATTAGCAAGATGCTGGGAATCAAAGTAACAACCATTGGTGCAACTGTTAGAAAATTAAAAAAGTATAACATGACCATCAATAGACCTCGATCTGGTGCTCCACAGAAGATTTCACCTCGTGGGGTTGCAATGATCATGAGAAATGTGAGAAATCGTCCTGCAACCACTCAGCAGGAGTTAGTGAATGACCTCAAGGCAGCTGGGACCACAGTCACCAGGAAAACAGTTGGCAACACTTTGCGACGGAATGGGTTAAAATCCTGCAGTGCCCGAAAGGTACCCCTGCTTGAGAAGGCACATGTGGATGCCCGCCTAAAGTATGCCAATGATCACCTCAAAGATGTACAAAGTGATTGGGAGAAGGTTCTATGGTCAGACGAGACCAAAATTGAACTATTTGGCCTAAATTATACACGTCGTGTGTGGAGAAAGAAAAATGCTGCCTACGACCCAAAGAACACTGTGCCCACCATCAAGCATGGAGGTGGAAGCATTATGTTTTGGGGGTGTTTCTCTGCCAAGGGCACAGGGTTACTACACCGCATCAGTGGGAGGATGGATGGAGCCATGTACCATGCAGTCTTGAGGGACAACCTCCTCCCCTCTGCCAGGAAGCTGAAAATGGGCCGTGGTTGGGTCTTCCAACATGACAACGATCCAAAGCATGCAGCAAAGGCAACAAAGGAGTGGCTCAAGAAGAACCATATTAAGGTCATGGAGTGGCCCAGCCAGTCTCCGGACCTCAATCCTATTGAAAATCTATGGAGGGAGCTGAAGGTCCAAGTTGCCAAGCGACAGCCCACCAACCTGAATGATCTCGAGAGGATCTGCAAAGAAGAGTGGGCCAAAATTCCCCCTCATATGTGTGCTAACCTTGTGGTTAACTACCACAAACGTCTGACCGCTGTGCTTGCAAACAAAGGCTTTGCCACCAAGTATTAACTGCTTTTGTCTAGAGGGATCAAATACTTATTTCCCTCAATGAAATACAAATGAATTAAAATATATTATTGAAAGTTATTTTCTGGATTTTCGTTTTGATATTCTGTCTCTCCATGTTAGAATACATCTACCATTAAAAGTATAGAATGATCATGTCTTTATTAGTGGGCAAACCAACAAAATCAGCAAGGGATCAAATACTTTTTACTCTCACTGTATATATATATGTGCTACCAGGAGCTAGCAGCTACACAACAGCTAAGCACACAATAACTCACAATCTACACATACGTAATAAGTGTCCTTAATATTATAGTCTAAAAAATTACTTTTGTAAACAACCAATTATAGTTGCATATTATTACTTGCAGATATGTCTCCAAGACAGAAGTGTATTAGAAAGTATTCAGTCACAATCGATGCCTGCATCATTCAGCTTACTATGTCATTAGCTTAATTTAATGAATTATTTTATCCTTTAGGTGTCGCCAAAAACACCTTATTAAGCCACTTAAAAAGCATAAGTCTTTCATGAGATTGGTGTTTTTATCGCTACCATTCGCTTTATGAGTAATTTCACTTGATCAAGCCTTTTCTAACATTCCACATTACAAAAAATAAAAGTATGCACTATTAATTGGGCTGATATCATATTGCGTTAATTTTGGTATCAGCCAATACGCAACTCCAAAATCGGTATCGTATCAGAAGGGAAATAATTGCATCGGCAGACCCCTAATCTATCTAATCCATACCTCAATCTGTAATAGCTCAAACCTTTTAAAGGAGTATTTAATCATTATTTTGGACAGTATCAGTTTTGATTTTCCACAGTAAATTTTATATAAAAATAATTAGGATGTGATGCAATTTAGGAAAACGTTTTGAAGGCAAGCGTGCACAGTGTACAAGTGTTTGTCATTGCCACGGTTCAATGCCAAGTGATGGAAACAGTCAGTTGACACCAGTATCATACTTCATGTTAATTTGAAAGATCCTATAAATAGGGATATGCGAAACCAAATTAGAGAAGTGCTACAACATTCAAAAGAGGTAATTTTCTTTTGTCAGTGGAACGCACAATGACTGCGAGTCATAATGGGTGTGTTGTTTTATATCATATGCCAAGTTTGGCAGTATGAAAAACAAGAGGAGATTGGCTTCCATTTTGATGGTGAAATTCTTTGCACTTTGGTTGTTTCTCCTCTTCAGAGCAGATTGTAGGACGCAACACAGACCGAAGATCCGCCTTGATAGAGAGTCACAGCAGAACCCAGGTCCTCAGCAGGGAGATTCAGAGCCTGAAACAGGAGAAAGGACAACAGGTACTTTAGGCACTACATAAATAGTTTGGACAGGAGATAGTCATATTCACTTTGATCTCTGAGTAGACTACATTATAAAAATGCAGATACTTCTGTTACTGTATGTAAGTGTCTAAGATGAACCTGCAAGGTGACAGTAAATAGAAGTAAAGTGTTTGGTTTTGGGTGATAATTAATACAAATTACTACATATTTGTTTAATTTAAAGACATAGTAAAATATCACACCTGTGAAATATAACACAAATCATGTGCTTTTTGCCACTCAATCCCTCATCAACTATACTGGACACTAAAAATATTGAATAAGCAAATCATACTAAAGTGTATGAAAATGAGTGTCTAGTTGATAGAAAAGCGCTATATAAATATAATCCATTGTTATTATTATTATTATTAGAACCAACAAACTCTAAAATCAAATTTAAAAAGTGTTGTTGTAACACACCTTTACCACTATGGGTAGCTCAACATTCTGCATCCTCTTTTATTGTAGTTGTTAAAATCACTTAGTGATATTTTTTTTATCCTTGACCAGATTATTAGTATGGTAGTACCTCAATTTAGGAGCTTTATAAATTCTGTGACGAAGCTGTTGATTCAAAACACTGATACATGTATCTTAAATGAATGGCTCCCACAGAAATTAATTTAAATTACTTTAATTGGGGATTGACGCCCCATCAAAACAGCACAATTCTAACATGCAAAATGCTTTTTAAATATGGATATTTTTTAAATTTTCAGGTAAAACATACTGTATAAAAACAATACTATAGAACATACTACTAACAACTACAGTAGTTTTTAAAGTCATGTAATAATATTGTACAGTATTTACCATGGAGAGTGGACTTCTACAGTATCTCGGTCCATGGTCAAACACACCATCAGCAGCTATTACACATTTTCATGGATAAAAGGTCTGCTGTTTGAATATTATTTTAACATTCTTGGCTGGCGTTATACTCTTTCTATTTTATAGATATTATTTTAACATTCTCTGCTGGCGTTACTCATTCTGCTTCAGTATGGTGACAATGAGCAGTCATATGCTCAAATTGCTTTGCAAAGGTGGCGACAAGCTCCATTATGTTTTTGATGAGTTTTTAAAACAAAACAATTAGCTGAGAGACTCTTTTCTCAAAACATTCCTAGGTTGTGGTACTTTTAAAATAATATACCACTGTACTGTCTTGAAAGAAAATAGTCAGCATAAGTATAATTATACTTTTTAGAACAGGCAAACAAATGACTAAATACCAAGGTTCAGTTCCATAGTATTACTCCTGTTAAATTTGTTTTTTAGATTATTATTACTAGTTGTACTGTTAGCCGCCTGCTGCTTCTAATAACAATATAATATGCATGTACTTAATAATACATTTACTGTAGGTTTACTATTAAGTTAAAATGTAAATATGAATTATTTTTGCTTTGCTTCTCCACTTTAGTTCCAAAACTTGATGGTCACTATTGACAAGCAGAGAGAAGAGATGGGACGATCAAGCAGGTAAGAACATATAATTCACCCATAACACACCACAGTCAGCGTACTAACTTCTGACCACAACTCTACATTACTATGAAATATACCATAGCTTTTGTTTTGCTTTTCAGATACCATTACACTTAAATAGACACAACATAAAGACTCCATGTCGCTCAACGTCAAAGTGATTTCATTATCATGACTTTAAATCACCATTTTGAAATATTGCCTGCTTTACTTGCTCTATTTTTTTTCACATGTTAGGTCCACCAACATACAGATCAGGCAACTGCAGGAAGCTCTAAACGGGAGGAAGTCTGCTGTAAATGCTCTCACTACCAGGTGATGATATTTTCACCCAATATTTATTCTATAAAGCAGTGTGTTTGCACCCTGACCCTCATTCTAGAAAAGTTTGATAAACAGAATAACACAAATCTACTATGCAGACACATGTTTTTTCTGCATGGTTTTGGGCACTATAAGTCGATGCTGCTATAAGACTTCCTCCTCAAGTATTTAGCGCTTAACATATAAAACAATAATGTGATGAATAAACTGATTTTTGCAGCCACTAAGAAAAGAGTCTCTCCTTCAACAAATACTGTAGTTTCATGTTTACAATGTGCAGATTGCAGATGATGGAGGCTGCCCTTGCACTCTCTGAGCAGAAAAATCACAACTTAGCCGAGGTGATCGCAAAACTGAAGGTTGAGAAAGAGCAACAGCTTGATGTGCGGAACAAAGAGAAGAAAAAAGAACAAGAGGTATAAAGACACATTAAAGGACTAAAAGGTGCATGTTATATTTTGACTTCTGGTGGGTTATTAAGTTGATCTCTGAACAGCAAAAGGTACGAAATTGTTTAAATAAACAAGTTAAAATTGCCGCAGGTCACTAAAGAAGCAACTGCCGTTAGCGAGCAGATATTAGCTGAGGCACTGACTGCTGCAGTTTTTAAAATGTAGAAGAAAAATTAAATTCCCAAAACCTTCAGTGTCATCTGAATCAAATGAATCTCTGGGCACCGGAAACGGAGGGGAAGCAAGATTTGATGTTGGATACAGAACACAATGGGAAACAAAACTTGATACTACAAAAAATGGTAAATCACTTAGAAAATGCACGATTGGATCATAATGCAGATATGGAAAGAGTAATCAGATACACCAAAGAAGATCACAAAGTAGACCTGAAAAGAGTTACTAGAGACCTTAAAGAAGATCAAAAAGCAGACCTGGAAAGAGTAACAAGAGAACTTAAACATCTGAGAACAGCAACATTGGAATACAAAGAAAATCTGAGAAGTCTGCAGGAAAATATAGCAAGTCTGCAAACTCAGAATAATAACATGAGAAGAGATTTTCAGGAAATACGTCAAGAAGTGAATATTCCCCAAGAATAAATTATTGCAGTGAAACGAGACAACATTATGCTGAGGAATACCATAGGTGACATGGATCAGGACAAACAAGTTATCTCATCATGACAGGGCACTGAATTAAACCAAGGTCTTACACAAAAGTTGCGAATAATGGAGAAGAACCAGATGCATCCACTGAATGAAAGAAACAATAACACCACACCGGCCATCCTTGTGAAACTCGTAAACAGCAAATCTAAAATGGCACTGCTGAAACAGGAAAAGAAGCTCAAGGGTAAAAAAACACTCTTTTTTCCGAGCGGGTCTCTTGTCTCTCTAGTATGTGTGAGTGACAGGAGGAGAAGCTCTGGCTTGCCCTCTAGACCCCAGATATAGGAAGATGTCATTTTTTTGATAGGAAAAAGAAATGAGAATCTAAGTTGAGTGTTGTAACCTGCGAATGGATCAGGATAAAAAAATTATCTCATTGTGACAGGGCACCGAATTAAACCAAGGTCCGACATGGGAGAAAACAATTCTACCTCTAAATCACTTTAAAAATTCATTCAAAAACCATCACCAATACTTCATTTACGTTACATAATCTGTATAATAACCAAGCTGTAGCGACATAGTTTTTGTAAGAGCGAACACTGAGGAACTCTTTTTCTATCGTAGTAACACATCGGCGTGCTTCGGTATTAGCCTTAAAAGCTGACTATGGCAAAAGATAAGCTAGCTTCTCCGTCAGCACAAAACATGTTTTGAGTTTTTAATTTACAACACCGTGATCGGACACCTATCTGTACTGACTGAAAAACATGAACAATCATATTACAGTATCTGTAAAGTATTAGCCCCCATTTCATGTTTTAAACAGCTAGCCAAACAGCATATGTACTGTAGTTGTAATAACACCATTACCTGCTGCATGTATCATCATCAATATAAAGTGTGACTCACTCGATAGACAGTTGTCTCTTTGCTCCAGCTGGCTGGGGACGTTTTTTTCCCCGGTTTATTTTGGCTAAGTGCGCCATTTATGTCGAAATAGCTTGTCTCCAAATTCCACATTTGCAGCTTCGAGTCGCTTTCACATGACACTTTAGACTTTCCTCTGCTCCAACATTTCACCCTCTTCCTTTGTGCTCCCTTCTATAAACAGCAGTTCATCTTCTGTTCATTCAGTTTAAAAAAGTATAAGCTTGTAAATCCTCATTTGTCCAAAAATGGTGATTTTCGTTATTTGTTACCAAGTCTGCTATGATTAAGAACACGCACAAGCGTTTTGTATCCAGAAGTAGGAACAAAAGTTGTTGCCAGAAGTCAGACGTGTGTTGCTATGGAAATCAAATTTATTGCGCGGAAGAAGTCAGTCAATTATTTGAATGACTAAGTTACGGTAAATATTGTACATAGTACATATTTTGACATGAATGTGTCTGTTACTACATTATACAGTATATACACTTGCAGTGTGTTAATAAAACGTTAATGAAGGGTTTTGAAGTTGACTTAGGAGGCTTTGAAGGTTACAACGGTGCCTCCCATTGGCCGCATCATCGTTTTTTTTTTAGCTTCTTTAAAATCCTAAACAAAAAAAAATACGGGTGTTCTTGTCTCATAATGATTGTGATCTATAGTGAAGTGAATTGAAGTATATCTATATAGCGCTTTTCTCTAGAAACTCAAAGCACTTTTACCTAGTGAAACCCATTATCCAAGTTACATTTAAACCAGTGTGCGTGGCACTGGGAGCAGGTGGGTAAAGTGTCTTGCCCAAGGACACAACGGCAGTGACTAAGATGCTGGAAGCGGGGATTGAACCTGCTACCCTTAAGTTGCACAGCCGCTCTACCAACCAGCCACACCGCCCCAAAACTATAGGCAAAATTCCCAAAAAAGTGCAGTTTACACAGTGTTTTGTTCAGGAGAGAACACACACTAGCTAATACAAATAGTAACAGAAGAAATTCACAAATTAAAGGAATGGTTTGACAAAAACAGACTATCCGTAAACCTCAGTAAAACTAAAATTATGCTACTCGGTAACAGTAGAACAGAAAGTCAAACACAAATACAAATAGGCGGAGTAGATACTGAAACAGTAAATGAAATCAAATTTCTAGGTGTAATAATTGATGATGAAAATTAACTGGAAAGTTCATATAAAAAATATATAACATAAAGTGGCAAGACATACATCAATACTGAACAAAGCTAAATATGTATTGGACCAAAAATCACTTCATTTTCTTTACTGCTTGCTAGTGTTACCATATCTGAGTTATTGTGTGTGAAATATGGGAAAATAACTACAAAAGTACACTTCATTCATTAACTGTGTTACAAAAAAGATCAATTAGAATAATACTAATGTTAGCTATAGAGAACATACACACCCTTTACCCTGCGATGAGGTGGAGACTTGTCCAGGGTGTACCCCGCCTTCCGTCCGATTGTAGCTGAGATAAGCGCCAGTGCCCCCCGCGACCCTAAAAAGGAATAAGTGGTAGAAAATGAATGGATGGACAAACCCTTTATTTATGGAGTCAAAAATACTGCAATTCTACGACATAGTGAATTTGCAAACACCTAAAATTCTGCACAAAGCAAACTATAATCTGCTACCCAAGAATTTACAACAATTCTTCTCAACAAAAGAGGAGAAATATAACCTCAGAGAAAAAATAGTTAATTAGTGAATAGACTATTTTCCATATTTTACTACAAACCTGCATCAAATTAAATTACATTTTGATTGTGCCACATAAATAAAAAAGTGTCAAAAACATTTGAAATGGGATAAATGGGAATACAATTTCGCTTAGTACCATTTAGCCAGCGATGACAGTGCTAAAGGCAAAGCAAGTTTATTTATAGAGCACAATTAGCAAACATGGCAATTCAAAGTGCTTTCCAGAAAAAAAAAGAAAAAAAATTAATTAGCGTGATTCAAATCATAATCATAAAATAAAACAATCATAATCCAAATTAAAATCAAAGCGTGTTTATCAAATAATTTAAGTTGTCATGTGTAAAATTAAATCAGTGTTTTTAGATGTGTCCAGACATCTTTTTTTTTCTGAGGGCATCATACTAAAAATAAATCTATGCGTTAATCCACTACATTTTCTGCATTAAACATGTTCAAACACATCCAATGTCGTCCCATTATTATATGCTACTCTATTTGAACTAAACATTAACATACTACTTTACTTAAATGTGAAAAAAAACTAATTGTGTAATATCTAATGATTAGAATGTGCTGGGGCCCAGTAAAAAGAAAAAAGATCTGAGGGCCAAACATCTACCCCAGACTGCACAATGGACACTTGTGTTTTAAATACATTTATAAAATTGTATGCTGTATCTCTCATATGTTTTGTCTTTTACTAAAAGCAAATGGAAAAATGTAATTAAAAACCACAATTGTGATGACTCAAGACTTTTGCACAGTACTTACAGTAAGCAGTCAGGTGGGGTTCTCTACATTATTCCACTGCTAAAAGTCAACTCACCTATGGAAACCATAACATAATTACAGTTTATAATTAATGAGCCGCAATATTTTACCATTTGTTTTCCAATCTATCCGTAGGAACGCATTTCCAGAGATGACAAGCTTCTAAGAGACATTAAAAATCTGACGGAAACTAATGTCCAACAGAAAAACTACGTAAGTTACAGTAATTGTGTATTTTCATGAATATTATATTTCTGTTGTGACCCTGCGATTGCTGGCATTATAAACTGTGCATGTTGAAAAGACAAACTGGGGATTGTGATGTATCATGTTGCAATTGTGTATGCATGTTCGAAATGAACTCAAACCATAAACATAACCATTATTTCTGTGCTTTTAAAGATAGAGGAGGTGGAGCGCAGGTGCAAGTCTCAGCAGCAGCAACTTTTTGAGCTGAAGCAGGAACTGACCAACAGTACAGCTGAGTTCAAGCTCAAGCTAGCACAGACAGAAGGCAATAAATCATCAACAAACAGTCACATTCTTTGCGGCATATTCCACACAAAATCCCTAAAAGATCATTTATGATCATTTCCTCTGATAGACCGCCTGGAAATAGAGAAGCGAATGTCCAAGCAAGCCCTTGAGGACCTAGATAATCGACGACAAAGAGAGGTACACCCTAGATCTTTGTTTTTAGGCCACAAATGAAGGCACATTGTTGATGATTTTTTTGTAAGGTAAACCTTACATAAAACTACTAGCAAGCAATGTCTCTGCAGGTTGAGACTGTGAATCGGCATCGAGGGGAAAATGAGAAAGCACTTCAGGAACGCATCGTCAAACTGGAAGGACAACGAATTCAGCTAGAAGAGGTTTGACCTTCGAGTTTGTGAAGCATATACTTTATACCAGGAGGTGTGATGACATATAGCTTGTAATGTCACGCAAATTTACAAATGCATTTTAAACAAAAGGTCGCTGACCCTAGACATAATAATAATGACAAGAATAGTATTTAATAAAATAGTTTTGGGACATCATGGTGGCCTTCCGGTTAGTATGTTGACCTTACCATCAGGAGATTGAGGGTTGAATCTTCGTTCTCGCATCTGTGTGTGGAGTTTGCATCTTCTCCCCATGCTTTTGCCCACATTTCAAAATGAAGCATGTTAGGTAAGTTGGAGACTTGAAATCGTCCATTGGTGTGAATGGGATTGCAGCAGGTCCAGGGTGTGCCCAGCCACTTGCTCACAGTCAGCTGGGATAGGCTCCATCTCACATTTGCCCTATTAAGGGAAAGTAGTATAGAAAATGAATGGATGAAAAAAAATGGTGGTCATATGTGGTAAAACGGCTGCATTTTAATGCTCTTGTCATAACCATGCCTTGCCTCTTTTATAGGATCTGAGTAGGACTAAAGCGGCGTGTGTGGCAGAGAGATCCCTGGCAGAAGAGCAACTGGGGAATGTCCGCGCGCAAGTGCGCCAGGAGGAGGTACATTTAAAATATAAAAACTGTTTTATTGTAACATGGTACCATCCAGTGTAGTTTTTAAATTAAGGGTGGGAAAACTTTGGGCTCAAGGGTTTCATTGTTGTGAATGGGTGTTTGAAACATGTGCTAGCATTGTGCAAGAATGCAAGTTGTTTGCCATATTTTTCCCTTTTCAATTCAAATTGCAAAGAAGAAACAACGGAGAGAAACAAATGACTCGAAAAAGCCAGCTGTATTTGCTGGCGAGCACAAGAGGAATTTAATGATAAGTAATCAATTGCTAGACATTTGGGCGGTATAGCTCGGTTTGAAGAACGGCCATGCCAGCAACTTGAGGGTTCCTGGTTTGATATCCCACTTTAGCCATCCTAATCACTGCCGTTTACCCACCTGCTCCCAGTGCCACACACTGGTTTAAATGTAACTTTGATATTGGGTTTCACTATGTAAAGCGTTTTGAGTCACTGCAGAAAAGCGCTATATAATTCACTTCACTAAACAAAAGACAGTATTAAATTACAGGGTGTACCCCGCCTTCCGCCCGATTGTAGCTGAGATAGGCGCCAGTGCCCCCCGCGACCCCGAAAGGGAATAAGCGGTAGAAAATGGATGGATGAATGGATGGAGACAAACCAGACTAAACAGCAAACGATATGTCGCCCACCTCTGTGCTAATTGCTGTGCACATTATGCGTTTCTATATGCATATATATATATATATATATATATATATATATATATATATATATATATATATATATATATGTATGTATGTATGTATGTATGTGTGTGTGTGTATACATGTGTGTATATATATATATATATATATATATATATATATATATATATATATATATATGTATATATATACACACACACACAGTGGGGCGAAAAAGTATTTAATTAGCCACCGATTGTGCAAGTTCTCCCACTTAAAATATATATATATATATATATATGTGTGTGTGTGTGTGTACGTGTATACATGTGTATATATGTGTATATATATATATGTGTGTATACGTGTATACATGTGTATGTGTGTATATATATATATATACACACACACACACACAGTGGGGCAAAAAAGTATTTAATCAGCCACCGATTGTGCAAGTTCCCCCACTTAAAATGATGACAGAGGTCTGTAATTTTTATCATAGGTACAGTTCAACTGTGAGAGACAGAATGTGAAAAAAAATCCAGGAATTCACATTGTAGGAATTTTAAAGAATGTATTTGTAAATTATGGTGGAAAATATGTATTTGGTCAACCATTCAAAGCTCTCACTGATAGAAGGAGGTTTTGGCTCAAAATCTCACGATACATGGCCCAATTCATTCTTTCCTTAACACGGATCAATCATCCTGTCCTCTTAGCAGAAAAACAGCCCCAAAGCATGATGTTTCCACCCCCGTGCTTCACAGTAGGTATGGTGTTCTTGGGATGCAACTCAGTATTCTTCTTCCTCCAAACACCACGAGTTGAGTTTATACCAAAAAGTTCTATTTTGGTTTCATCTGACCACATGAGATTCTCCCAGTCCGCAGCTGTATCATCCATGGGCTCTCTGGCAAACTTTAGACGGGCCTGGACATGGCTTAAGCAGGGGGACACGTCTGACACTGCAGGATTTGATTCCCTGTCGGCGTAGTGTGTTACTGATGGTAACCTTTGTTACTTTGTTCCCAGCTCTCTGCAGATCATTCACCAGGTCCCCCCTTGTGGTTTAGGGATTTTTGCTCACCTTTCTCATGATCTTTTTTACCCCACGGGTTGATATCTTGCGTGGAGCCCCAGATCGAGGGAGATTATCAGTGGTCTTGTATGTCTTCCATTTTCTGATAATTGCTCCCACAGTTGATTTTTTTCACACCAAGCTGATTGCCTATTGTAGATTCACTCTTCCCAATCTGGTGCAGGTCTACAATTATTTTCCTGGTGTCCTTCGACAGCTCTTTGGTCTTGGCCATAGTGGAGTTTGGAGTCTGACTGTTTGAGACTGTGGACAGGTGTCTTTTATACAGATAACAAGTTCAAACAAGTGCCATTAATACAGGTAACGAGTGGAGGACAGAAGAGCTTCTTAAAGAAGAAGTTACAGGTCTGTGAGAGCCAGAGATCTTCCTTGTTTGAAGTGACCAAATACTTATTTTCCACCATAATTTACAAATAAATTATTTAAAATTAAATTACAATGTGAATTCCCTGATTTTTTTTTTTCACATTCTGTCTCTCACAGTTGAAGTGTACCTATGATGAAAATTACAGACCTCTGTGATCATTTTAAGTGGGAGAACTTGCACAATCGGTGGCTGACTAAATACTTTTTTGCCCCACTGTGTATATATATATATATATATATATATATATATATATATATATATATATATATATATATACATATATATATATATATATATATATATATATATATATATTATATGTGTGTGTGTGTGTATATGTATATATGTGTATAATAGCACTGCTCCCGGAGAGGACTCACAAAGTGCTTTACATGGTTAAAATACAAACAGTACAATCAAAATAGCATGATGCAACAACAGACATTGCAAATAAAATAATACACATCATAACAAAAATAACCAATATATAAAATCATTGTTTTAAAGCCTTGCTAAATGACAAGTACCTCTTCTGACTGTTCCCCTTCTTTCCAATCCTGACTCCTGTGAGCAGCAGGCACATGTATCATCGTTGGAGGAGAAGCTTCGCTCAGTGCGCTCCTCCATACAGGAGATCCAACTGCAGTCTTCCCAACAAAAACAAATCATCTCAGAGCAGCAGGCTAAAAACAGACAGCAGATCATTGAGACAGACAGCCTGCGCCGCAAGATCGAGGAGCTCCAGCAGGTCTGGACACTCTCAAACACACAACAATAACGTGGCAGCCTAGCCTGACTAAAAATGTTCACTCTTTTCTTTGACTTAATGTTTGCAAACCCTTACTGATGAATCGCATGAAAGTGTATGAGATATAAAATAATAATGACGTACATCTTCAATAATTTTTAAAAACATCAATTCACATATTAAATTAATGTTCTGTAATTGTTACGACAGAGAAAATATTTCACAAATACCAAGCAGAGGATTAGTTTGGCACTGTAGAGCGGTTACAACCACAGTTGGGCATCAATGGGGATCCATATAATTGTGTATGTCTTTACATTACGATTGTCTCAGAGCCATCCAAATGTTTATCTGTTGATTGCCATTCCTGCCGACCTGAAGACACATTGGTGCTGCCACAGAGGTGGCTAAGCAGCAAACTGTTTAAGTCCGTACATCGTGTGGAGCCACTTCACTAAATCAATAATTCTCCATTGTAGCAAACTATAGTTCTTAAATTATTATTATCACTGGAGGACAATGCTTAACATATTACACACTGAAGAAGAGCAAGCAAGATAATTGCTAAGCGAGCCGCTAAACTAGTTTGAAACAAGTTAACACAATAAATAAGTGCGTAGTAAAGTTTAAGAATTGTACCTGGAACAGCGTTACAGCATAAAGTAAGCAGTTATTAAGGGGAAAATAACAAACACAGTGGTACTTCACGAGTACCTCAACTTACGAGTATTTTGCGATACGAGGTGTCAGCTTTTTGTTATGCTTAAAATGGGTCATATTATGATTTTTTTTCCTACATTTAAAACACTTCTTTGTGGTCTACATAACATGAAATGTGGTTCCTTGGTGAAAATTTTGCACGGATTATGTTTTACGATTGTACATTTGCTTCCTGACATTCACTTCAAAATACACCATTTTGTGCGCGGTCTTATTTATACGGCTCCACTTTGATTACGTGTTCTCCCCGTCAGCAATTTGTAGTTTTTAGCTCTTCCTTGTGGAGCCTACTCACAGATATAAGTTTGAACTATACCAGGGGTCGGGAACCTTTTTGGCTGAGAGAGCCATGAAAGCCAGATATTTCAAAATCTATTTCCGTGAGAGCCATATAATTTTTTTTTAGACTGAATACAACTCAATGCGTGCATTTTTAAGTAAGACCAACATTTTAGAGTATAATAAGTCTCTTATTCTTTTTAATAACATTGTTATTCTAAAGCTAACCAATAATAAATATAACACTTCTTACCATTAATGCGACATCTTGAACAGGTGCGATAGAAAATGGATGGTTGGATTAAAATGCATGAGAATGTTTTATAATTTGGATGTTATTTTTAACACTGTGATTACCAGCAGAATTATTAATTACTTATCGTGTTAAGCAATGTCAGCTAAGATTTATCTTAGAGCCAGATGCAGTCATCAAACGAGCCACATCTGGCTCTAGAGCCATAGGTTACCTACCCCTGCACTAACCCCTCTTCCACCATGCTGCCCTATAACAATTCAGAATTCATTAAAAAAAAAAGGAAAACATATTCTTGTCTTACATAAGAATGATAGGCAAATTAATTAGTTCAGCAAACATGCACCTGGGGATTAGTTGATTGGCAACACTAAATTGGCCCTAGTGTGTGAATGTGAGTGTGAATGTTGTCTGTCTATCTGTGTTGGGCCCGAGATGAGGGGCGACTTGTCCAGGGTGTACACCGCCTTCCGCCCGATTGTAGCTGAGATAGGCACCAGCGCCCCCCGCGACCCCAAAGGGAATAAGCAGAATAAAATGGATGGATGGATGGATGGAATTTTAACACTGTGATTACCAGCAGAATTATTCATTACTTATCGTGTTAAGCAATGTCAGCTAAGATTTATCTTAGAGCCAGATGCAGTCATCAAAAGAGCCACTTCTGGCTCTAGAGCCATAGGTTCCCTACCCCTGAACTATACGCTACTTTGTATTAGAAATGGCCACAGCAGAGGATGCATCTGCATGTACGAGCCAGTCTGCCCCACAACAAGAAAATAGCGAAAAAGAAGGAGCTTATTGATTAAAACGTTGAACTACAATGGTGGACTGGCGCAAAACTTTTCGGGAAACTGTACCATTTGTGGACATATCTGCTGACATCACACTTGGGAAAAACGTCGCAAATTCCAAACGGCTCGTTTGGCGGAAGTATAATGCATCTTGGAAGTATTCACAGTGCTTCACTTTTTACACACTTTATGTTACAGCCTTATTTCAAAAAGGAATTAAGTTTTTGTTCTCAAAATTCTACACACAGTACCCTATATGACGAAGTGAATTTTTTTTTCAAAGTGCAAATGTATTAAAAATAAAAATAAATACAAAAAAATCATATGTACATAATAAGTATTTACAGCCTGATTGGTGGTTTGCTGCAGAGATGGTAGACTTCTAGAAGGTTCTCCTCTATCCACAGAGGAATGCAGTAGCTCTGACAGAGTGACCATCGGGTTCTTGGTCACCTCCCGGACTAGACTAAGATGAAGGCAGCAATGTACAGACATATCCTGGGTGAAAACCAACATTTCCCATCCAAGCTGATATAGCTTGAGAGGTGCTGCAAAGAGTAATGGTTGAAACTGCCCAAAGATAGGTGTGCCAAGCGTATGGCATCATATTGAAAAAGACTTGAGGCTATAATTGTACCTATGTACATGTGATTTTTATTGTTTTATTTTTAGGAAATTTGCAATTTAAAAATAAAAGACCTTTAAACTTGTCTTTATAGGTTATTGTGTGTCAAATTTGTAGGACAAATCTGAATTTATTTAATTTTGGACTAAGGCTGTAACAAAACAACATTTGGAAAAAGTGAAGCACTGTGAATAAGTACTGACTTATTTGATTGTGCAGAAATACAGCGACCGATTGGTTAGAAGAGTTAGTTTTGCACAAGTCCTCTTCAAGCTGCAAGCATCGCTCAGATTGATGCATAAATTGATAGTAGTGATACCAAGGATAGTATCAGTGTATGAGTGATACGAGAGGATTATATCAACATTTTTATTTTCCCACAATCTTTTTTTTTATCAACTATTAGAAATTCAGGGAATAAGGGACCATGAGTTCTTTAGGGGAAAAAAAGTAAATATCAATGGAATGCAATGATTTGCAAATCATTTTCAACCCATATTCAGTTGGATATGCTACAAAGACAACATATTTGATGTTCAAACTGATAAACATTTTTTTTTTTGCAAATAATCATTAACTTTAGAATATGATGCCAGCAACACATGACAAAGAAGTTGGGAAAGGTGGCAGTAAATACTGATAAAGTTTAGGAATGCTCATCAAACACTTATTTGGAACATCCCACAGGTGTGCAGGCTAATTGGGAACAGGTGGGTGCCATGATTGAGTATAAAAACAGCTTCCCAAAAATTGCTCTGTTTTTCACAAGAAAAGATGGGGTGAGGTACACCCCTTTGTCCACAACTGTGTTAGCAAGTAGTCCAACAGTTTAAGAACAACGTTTCTCAAAGTGCAATTGCAAGATATTTAGGGATTCCAACATTTACTGTCCGTAATACCATCAAAAGGTTCAGAGAATCTGAAGAAATCCCTCCACATAAGCGGCATGGTCGGAAACCAACATTCAATGACCGTGACCTTCAACCCTTCAGACAGCACTGTATCAAAAACCGACATCAATCTCTAAATGATATCACTACATGGGCTCCGGAACACTTCAGAAAACCACTGTCACTAAATACAGTTTGTCGCTACATCTGTTAGTGCAAGTTAAAGCTCCACTATGCAAAGCGAAAGCCATTTATCAACAACACCCAGAAACGCCGCCAGCTTCGCTGGGCCTAAGCTCATCTAAGATGGACTGACGCAAAATGGAAAAGTGTTCCGTGGTCTGACTAGTTCATATTTCAATTTTTTAGGGGAAACTGTGGACGTTGTGTCCTCCGGATCAAAGAGGAAAAGAACCATCTGGATTGTTCTAGGCGCAAAGATGAAAAACCAGCATGTGTGACGGTATAGGGGTGCATTAGTGCCCAAGGCATGGGTAACTTACACATCTGTGAAGGCACCATTAATGCTTAAAGGTACATGCAGGTTTTGGAGCAACACACTGTATGTTGCCGTCCAAGCAATGTTATCATGGACGTCCCTGCTTATTTCAGCAAGAAAATGCCAAGCTACGTGTTACAACAGTGTGTCTTCGTAGTAAAAGAGTCCGGGTACTTTCCTGGCCCGCTTGCAGTCCAGACCTGTCTCCCATTGAAAATGTGTGGCGCATTATGAAGCGTAAAATACGACAGCGGAGACCCCGGACTGTTGAACGACTAAAGCTCTACATAAAACAGGAATGGGAAAGAATTCCTATTTCAAAGCTTCAACAATTAGTTTCCTCAGTTCCCAAACGTTTATTGAGTGTTGTTAAAAGAAAAGGTGATGTAACACAGTGGTGAACATGCCCTTTCCCAACTACTTTGGCACGTGTTGCAGCCATGAAATTCTAAGTTAATTATTATTTGCAAAAAAAAAAATAAAGTTTATGAGTTTGAACATCAAATATCTTGTTTTTGTAGGGCATTCAACTGAATATGGGTTGAAAAGGATTTGCAAATCATTGTATTCTATTTATATTTACATCTAACGCAATTTCCCAACTCATAGGGAAACGGGGTTTGTATGTAAAACAAATAAATAAGAGACTAGTTTAAATATTGTGTTGCTATTGTTAAACTGACTACCACTAAAAAAAAATTTGAAAAATTACAGATTGTACATGTGATTGGTATCGTCTGATTTCACTCATGGATGATCGGTATCAGCAGCGTAAAACCTTGATTAGAGAACCACTATCTCCAACATTCAGTATATGAATAGGTGTTCATATTGTGGGTTCTTCCGAGGATGTCGTAGTCGTAATGGTTTGTACAGTCCTTTGAGACATTTGTGATTTAGGGCTATATAAATAAACATTGATTGATTGATTGATTGATTCATGTTTTTATCAGGTTTTCAAAAAACAAAGTTACACTTTTGTGAAAGTGAACGACTTTGAAAAGTTCAAAGGAATACTATTTTATATTGAAATGAGCCCCCGTTAGAAATCCATCCAAAATTTTTGACCCCGCTTCTTTAAAAGAATTGGAATCGGGAATGGTTTTACACAAGCAGGTTTGACCTTCAGCTGGGCTAAAATGACTGTTTTTTCTCCTACAGTGAAAGCAGTGTAGCTCATGTGTAAAGACTGAATAGATTGCAGGTTTATAAACTGGCAGTCATTCATACCAAACATGATGAGTTGCAGGAGCTGTCAGGAAAGGACCAGGAGAAGTTAGCTGAGGTGAGTCGAGTGAGGCTGGAGCTGCAGGAACAGATTGGACACTTGGAGGTCGAGAGAATTGCACAAGGAGGGCTTAAAGAGAAAATCGGTGCTCTAGAGAGAGAAATCAAAGGTACCTCTTGCATTTTCCCATCTGTTTGTTGGTGTGCAACTTCCTGGATACAGCAGATGCCGTTATTTCCCCTCTGTGACGTTGTGTTGTGCAGTAATGACGAGCAACCATAGAGAAGCGCTCCTGGACAAAGAGAGCGAGGCGTCGTCTTTGCTGGAAAAGCTGCGTCTAAAAGAGGTAGAGATCCAAAGGATGAGGGATGATGAAGCCCAAAGAGCGACGTGCCTGCAGAACGCCATCCTCACCTACGTCAGAGGTTCTCCTCTGGGACAGTACGGCAGCCCTAAGACATGATCCCATGAAACTGAACAGTTCGACTTTTATTTATTGATTTATTATCTTTGCTGGATGAAACTATAGTAGTTTGTGTCTGTTGTACAAAAAAAAAGACTGAACTCCATTAAATGGTAATTGTAGTTTACTCAGACTTGTACTATTTTAGAACCTTTGCTGTCTTCTCTGAACGCCACATGACACATCATGAATATGTGAAAACAGCCATTGCCTGCATGTAATAATGTACTTTATATTTTTTGGCAGAACCTTATCAGCTTATCTTAAAAAGTTTTTAAAGGGGCTGTGTGGCTCGGTTGGTAGAGTGGGCGTGCCAGCAATTTGAGGGTTCCAGGACACGTCAGTGATGGCGGAAGCGGGGATTGAACCAGGAACCCTCAGGTTCCCTTTACCAACCGAGCCATGCTGTCCTATTTAAAACCTAAAACGGGTGGACCCTAATGACCCTAACACCAGAGGAAAGTTAATTAGGTAGTATCTGTTTTAGATCGATACCGAGATGAGGATATCAAACCTTTTCTACCGCTTGTCCCTCTCGGGGTCGCGGGGCAGGCTGGAGCCTATCTCAGCTGCATTTGTCCATATATGTTTTTACAAATATATTACTTTTTAAATTTTGTTTATCCATCCATCCATTTTCTACCGCTTGTCCCCTTTTGAGGTTATAGGTGGTGCTGAAGCCTGTCCCAGTTGCATTTGTCGATATATCCATCCATTTCTACCGCTTATTCCCTTTGGGGTCGTGGGGGGCGCTGGTGCCTATCTCAGCTACAATCGGGCGGGAGGCAGGGAACATCCTGGACAACTCGCCACCTAATTGCAGGGCTTGTCGATAAATGTTTTTACTAATATCCATCCATCCATTTTCTACTGCTTGTCCCGTTCGGAGTCCCGGGGGGGTGCTGGAGCCTATCTCAGCTGCATTCGCGCAGAAGGTGGTGTACACCCTGGACAATATTACTTTTAAAATGTTGTTTACGTTGTTGTTAAATTCAGATTTCATCTACAGATTCAGGGACTAGATTATTGACCTCATTATTGGCGGTAAAAATACCAAATGAGTTTCCGCTTTTGTTGAATTATTTCCCACAATTAATGTTTATGATTGCATGGTAATTTATCATTAAACTGTTCTTACATTGCTGTATCGTGTTTGTGTGCGTGTATCGATCTCACATGTTTTGGATATTTTTTTCATGTTTGCTTAAACTTTTTGTCCTGAGTATTTATTTTCCTGATATAAAGGCAAACATCATTCAATTATCTTTCAAAAAGATCCATCCATCCATCCATTTTTTACCGCTTATTCCCTTTTGGGGTCCCTTGTGCCTATCTCAGCTACAATCGGGCGGAAGTCGTTTTACACCCTGGACAAGTTGCCACTTCATCGCAGCTTTCAAAAAGATGAAACAAGTAAAACGTATTGCTGTCTGTGTTCACTTGGCATCGTATCGACACCGCCGTTTGCGGTATCGCCCATTTGTTTTCGGCTCATACCGGAAGTAGACCAACGCTACACTGGCCGCGCCCCTCTTCTTCCGTTCGAAGATTGGTCGGTACTTTCCGGAGCCGCTCGGCAACACTCGTCACCTTTCACTGCGGCGCCTTCGCTGAGCGGACTGCCCCGCTGCTCTCATCCAAGTGTTCAGCGCAGCCTGTCGGGTCCAGTCAACGACCAGTGTCGGCTCTCCGGAAGTTCTCGGCAACTGCAGAAATGCAAGCTATCAAATGCGTTGTGGTCGGCGACGGGTAAGCGCATCCGAATAGTTTCAACAATGAGCCCGTGATTTGAGCGGTGGTGTCCGGGTGGATGATGGGAGGATGCTATGTGCTGTTAGGGAGGGGAAAGGGTTGGGGCTCCATCTTATGTTTTGCTCTTTTCTGCTTCGGTTTGCTCCTTCATGGCGGGTGTCGGTGCGCCGTCATGGGCAGACGGCTGCTTTGAATGTGTGGCTGCTATGCGGACCACCTCCACGCCTTGTAGGCCACCGGAGGCACTTGAATTGCTGATGCACGCCTATGGACGTGTGGCCATGTTCCTAGCAGGCCCCAATTCTCCTCCGCAGTGCCTTTTTGTCTAAGTCATGGCCACACTGCACCATCAAACTAATATTTATCTAAATGTTGTTTTTCAACGCTGCACATTAGTGATTCTCCAACCGTAGTGGTGCGCACGCGCCATCTAGTGGTCACTTCATTAAAGTGTTACATTGTCTTCTATTCTTTTGATTGATTGAAACTTTTATTAGTAGATAGCATAGTACAGTACATATTCCGTACAATTGACCACTAAATGGTAACACCCCAATAAGTTTTTCAACTTGTTAAAGTCGGGGTCCACGTTAATCAATTCATGGTAAAATTCAAAACACAGTGTTACTGTTCAAACTGTGTGTAATGTTCCAGTGGCCAAAAATGTTAAATCCATCCATCCATCCATTTACTACCGCTTATTCCCCTTTGGGGTCGCGGGGGGCGCTGGCGCCTATCTCAGCTACAGTCGGGCGGAAGGCGGGGTACAGCCTGGACAAGTCGCCACCTCATCGCAGGGCCCTCCGGGTACTCCGGCTTCCTCCCACCTTCGAAAGACATGCACAAAATGTTAAATATATTTTTTAAATAAAAAACGCTGCCTTTTTTTTTTTATTTGTACTTTTTTTTCTGTAATTCCCCAGCCATACACCTTGAAGGCCTACTGAAACAAGATTTTCTTATTTAAACGGGGATAGTGTCATACTTGATAATTTCGCGATATTGCCATATTTTTGCTGAAAGGATTTAGTAGAGAACATCGACGATAAAGTTTGCAACTTTTGGTGCTGATAAAAAAGCCTTGCCTCTACCGGAAGTCGCAGACGATGACGTCACAAGGGTGAGGGCTCCTCATGTCCTCACATTGTTTATAATGGGAGCCTCCAGCAGCAAGAGCTATTTGGACCGAGAAAACGACAATTTCCCCATTAATTTGAGCGAGGATGAAAGATTTGTGGATGATGATATAGATAGCTAAGGACTAGAAAAAAAAAATAAGTTTGAAAAAAAAAAAGGCAATTGCATTGGGGCGGATTCAGATGTTTTTAGACACATTTACTAGGATAATTCTGGGAAATCCCTTATCTTTCTATTGTGTTGCTAGTGTTTTAGTGAGATTAAATCAATCAATCAATCAATCAATGTTTACTTACATAGCCCTAAATCACTAGTGTCTCAAAGGGCTACACAAACCACTATGACATCCTCGGTAGGCCCACATAAGGGCAAGGAAAACTCACACCCAGTGGGACGTCAAATAGTACCTGATAGTCTGAGGGGTGTGTCCACGGGTGTCTTGAGGCCAGTGTCTGAGGGAAGTCGACAGCAGCTGCATGGACGGCGCAAGCTCAGCTCATCTCCGGTAAGAGGCGACTTTTTACCGCAATTTTCTCACCAAAACCTGCCGGTTGACAAGTGGTCGAGAACCATGTTCGCTTGACCGCTCTGATCCATAGTAAAGCTTCACCTCCGGGAATTTTAAACAAGTAATCACCGTGTGTTTGTGTGGCTAAAGGCTAAAGCTTCCCAACTCCATCTTTCTACTTTGACTTCTCCATTATTAATTGAACAAATTGCAAAACATTCAGCAACACAGATGTCCAGAATACTGTTTAATTGCGCGATGAAAAGAGACGACTTTTAGCCGCAAATAGTGCTGCGCTAATATGTCCTCTACAGTCCGTGACGTCACGCGCACGCGTCATCATTCCGTGATGTTTTCAACAAGAAACTCAGCGGGAAATTTAAAATTGCAATTTAGTAAACTAAACTGGCCGTATTGGCATGTGTTGCAATGTTAATATGTCATCATTGATATGTAGTAGTGGGTTTCAGTAGGCCTTGAGAGCAGTGGTTCTTAACCTGGGTTCGATCGAATCCTAGGGGTTCGGTGAGTCGGGCTCAGGGGTTCGGCGGAGGTCAAAACACACCCAACTCATCATGTATTACGGATACTGCAACAGCAGAAGTCACACTGAATTGCATGTGTGTAATTTATTGTGAATTTATGCATTGTGTTGGTTTTGTTCTTTGAACAAGGTGATGTTCATGCACAGTTCATTTTGTACACCAGTAAAAAAAACATGGTAACACTTTAGTATGGGGAATATATTCACCATTAATTAGTTGCTTATTAACATGCAAATTAGTAACATATTGGCTCTTAACTAGTCATTATTAAGTACTTATTGATGCCTTATTCGGCATGGCCTTTTTATTACCCTAACCCGAACCAAAAAACTATAAATCAAGTCTTTGTTACTTAGAATATGTTCCTTATACTAATTTGTTACCAAAAACATATAATTTTGTCTTGAATTTGAAAAAAGAGGAGTGTTCGGTGAATGCGCATATAAAACGGGTGGGGTTTGGTACCTCCAAAAAGGTTAAGAACCACCGCCTTAGAGACATATACCTTGGTATGTGACACATGCTAACTATTATTATGGTCACGTTAGCATGCTAACATTAGCGTGCTAACTTTTTGAGCTAGTTTTGCTACTGTTTACCCCAGAGTCATATTACTTGGGATGTGCCACTTGTTAACTTTTAGCATGCAAATTCATTTTTATACATCTCCCTTTATTGATGTGCATTTTTGAACAATAGACATTTAAAGGCCTACTGAAACTTACTACTACCGACCATACAGTTTGATAGTTTATATATCAATGATGAAATATTAACATTGCAACACATGCCAATACGGCCGGTTTAGTTTACTAAATTGCAATTTTAAATTCTCCGCGGAGTTTCTTGTTGAAAACGTCGCGGAATTATGACGTCATGGACTGTCAGGAAAATATATATTAGCGCAGCACCATTTGCGGCTAAAAGTTGTCTCTTTTCATCGCGCAATTAAACAGTATTCTGGACATCTGTGTTGCTGAATCTTTTGCAATTTGTTCAATTAATAATGGAGATGTCAAAGAAGAAAGATGGAGGTGGGAAGCTTTAGCCTTTAGCCACACAAACACACGGTGATTCCTTGTTTAAAATTCCCTGGGGTGAATCTTTACTATGGATCAGCAGTCAAGCGAACATGGATCCCGACCACTTATCAACCGGCAGGTTTCGGTGAGAAAATTGTGGTAAAAAGTCACCTCTTACCGGAGATCTGTGGAGTTTGCGCCATCCTTGTAACTGCCCTGACTTCCCTCAGACACTGGCCTCAAGACACCCGTGGACACACCCCTCCGACTATCAGGTACTATATAATTTCACTAAAACACTAGCAACACAATAGAAAGATAAGGGATTTCCCAGAATTATCCTAGTAAATGTGTCTAAAAACATCTGAATCCGTCCCAATGCAATCGCCTTTTCTTTTTTTTTAATCATTATTATTTCTAGTCCTTCGCTATCAATATCATCATCCACAAATCTTTCATCCTCGCTCAAATTAATGGGGAAGTTGTCGTTTTCTCGGTCTGAATAGCTCTTGCTGCTGGAGGCTCCCATTATAAACAATGTGAGGACGTGAAGGGTCCTCACCCTTGTGAAGTCATCGTCTGCGACTTCCGGTAAAGACAAGGCTTTTTTTATCAGCACCAAAAGTTGCGAACTTTATCGTTGATGTTCTCTACTAAATCCTTTCAGCAAAAATATGGCAATATCGCGAAATGATCAAGTATGACATCGAATGGACCTGCTATCCCCGTTTGAATAAGAAAATCTCATTTCAGTAGGCCTTTAAACTTTAGCAACTAAACAGATATTTACACACCTATGCTTGAGGAGGAACTGGATGAAGAAAATCGTATGTTTCCTGCCCCCTTCAACATAATAAGTCATCTTATTTAATTGATAGCCCAGATTCACAAGCATACAAGCCAAATACATCCAAATATAATGAAAACAAACAAAAAATACACAAAAAAACAAGTGCAAAACTTCATGAAGTACAAACCGAACAAAAACAATTAATGTACACCTCACAGGATGATACAAAACAAATACAAAACAGGAATTTTAAAAAATGATAGCATGCTTGCTAGCTAACTTAAACATGCACATTTTTTCACCTACTTTTACACTTTTTTCTCTGTTTCCTAAGCCATACACCTTACAGACGTTTTAATTGCCGTGTGACACATGCTATCTGTTGGAATGCCATTGTTAGCACATTTGTTAGGTGTTAGGATTTTAATGTGCGCATGCTAATATTTTAGGCTAGCTCTGTGATTCATTTTGTACAGTTACACTTAAACTCACGGATTCAGACACTTGGCACCATCTGATAAGTACAGAGGCTTCCGGCGACCCCAGGCCAGAGGTCCAGGGCACAGATAGCAGGCCCATCAAAATTTCTGCGGGAATTTTTTAGTTAATACTTAGGCCTACTGAGCTACTGTGTTGTAATTTTGGTCATCATGGTGGTAGTGGTTTAAAACAGTACAATGGAACAGGGGTTGGTTAGTTCATGGGCCTCACAATAAGAAGGTCCCGGGCTCGGGATCTTTCTGTGTGGAGTTTGCATGTTCTCCCCGTGACTGCTTGGGTTCCCTCCGGGTACTCCGGCTTCCTCCCACCTCCAAATACATGCACCTGGGGATAGGTTGATTGGCAACACTAAATTGGCCCTAGTGTTTGAATGTGAGTGTGAATGTTGTCTGTCTATCTGTGTTGGCCCTGCGATGAGGTGGCAACTTGTCCATGGTGTACACCGCCTTCCGCCCGAATGCAGCTGAGATAGGCACCAGCGACCCTCCGCGACCCTTAAAGGGACAAGCGGTTGGAAATGGATGGATGGTTTGAAACATTAATTCCCAACCAGTGTGCCGCAGCGGCGTGAGACAAATATCCAATTTGACTAGTTATTTACTGTTATTCCTTGAATAGCCGGCGGGCATGTAATATGCGCCTGCCTTGAATTACTGCCGGGTCAAACTCGCTCCCCATATTAATAAGCGCATGCTCACTTTTACCGCCGGGTCAAATTCGTGACGTCACGAGTGACACTTCCCCGTCGTCTTTTTCAAAATGGATGAGAAGTTTTTTTTGCTTTTGCTATGTGTAAACCAGGGGTCTTGTTCCACAGCCATACAGATCACACTAATGGTTGTGATATAAAACAACTTTAACACTCTTAATAATATGTGCCACACTCTGTGAACCCACACCAAACACATTTCTGGAGAACATTGGCTCTGTAACACATTATAGACGTAACATAAACATTACCCATAATGCTGTGTATCCATGACTCTTGGCTATATTATACACCCGCTAGCAACAACCCCCCGTGCGTCGGTTGAGGTAGGCGGGGTTGGGGGCGCGTGTATAATATAGCCAAGGGGTGAGCATAGGTTTTAAAGTTGTTAGCGCCTGCTTACTTTTACCGCATGCTTTGAATAAGCGAAGGAGTGAGAAAAGGTTTTAAATTAATTAGCGCCCCGGCGGCTATTCAAGGAAATACGGTAACTAAAATAATGTATCACTGTTCATCTATCTGTGGCAGCAACATAATTCATACAATTATACAATATATATTTTTTTCGGTTTAAGGCATAACAGGGTTGGTTGTTACAATCATTATGTTATCTTCCCTGTGGTAAGACAGTTAAAGTTGATGATAGATGACAAGACTATTAAAATGGGACCCATTACCTCCCTACTTGGCACTCAGCATCAAAGGTTGGGGGTTGAATCACCAAAAATTATTCCTGGCCGCGGCCACCGCTGCTGCTCACTGCTCCCCTCACATTCCAGGGGGTGATCAAGGGTGATGGGTCAAATGCAGATGATAATTTCACCACACCTAGTGTGTGTGAGAGAGATTCATTGGTACTTTAAGTGTAACTTTTTGTGTTTTCAATATCAAATTGTAAATATTCAGTGTTGTCAGTATTTGTCTTTCACACACTGGCTTTATAACAAAATATTTTTTTAAAAGTTAAGGGAATGCTCAACTAGCTTACTAGTTATTGTTTTTGGCAGCCTTAATGCTAGCAAGAAATTCCATCCGGGGGTGGTTATCACATATGTTGGTCCAAAGATTTGTTTACTGTTCATGTTTCTTGGCTCATTTTGTGTTATTAGGGATGTCAAACTATTAAAATGAATTGTGTTCTAATCACAGATCTAGTTTTTCATCACTAGGAGTTGCCTAGACACATAATTTTTGGGTTTTTATTAAAGTGACTGGACAATTAGTTTGCTTTAATCAAATGTTTTTAAATGTTTTGCTTTTTTAAACAGCTCAACACAATAATGACATAAAGATGCTTTTAATGACATTTTAAAAAATACCAAATTTTGTATTCCGGCTGTAGGAGCACTTGCATTTAGAGGAGGAGTAACTGTTCCATGTTTAAGTAACAGTTTCACACGTTAATAACACTAAATGTGATTGTTACGATCATGTTTGATTGTCATGTTTTGTAATGCTATCTGTGATATTTCTACCTGAATAAATGCTTCTGATATTCTGTGCATTACATGTTGTACAAGTAATCATTTTCATATTTCTGCGTTACATGTTTTAACTATATCTATTTATTAATAACATGTAATTTAGAGCCTGCTAAAGATTGTGGAATTCCGGACTATTAATCAGAAGTTCTAAAATAATACACACTTTATTTCAATTTGCCAGAAAACATTTATTTCGGTAGAAATATCACAGATTACATTACAAAACATCTTTGACAAAGCATGATTATAATGTAAGAATATTTTTAATTTTGTTACAATAGTTATACTGGATTTGACGCATAGCACTGTTATTGTGAAGCCGGAAGTATGTGATTGGTATGAGAAAAGGTGTTTTAACATATTTGGAGGATGGGAAAGTCCCCCTCTCCCCCCCCAAAAAAATACTCTAGACTTCCTGCTTACTTTCTTTCATTTCTGCGGAGCTTGTATTCCATTTTACTAGAGCAGTTAGGGTAACAAACTACCTTTTGTGTTTTCAATGCACTTAACCCCAATCCAAACATGAAAATAAAGTTCCACCTCTCTGTAAGCAGCAAAGTGCGCCAGTGAAGTGATGTTGTCTCACGACATTTTAAGATAGAATAGTCTTGTTATGTCGGGAGAACGACTTGTCATGGCTTTACACATGGGATTTCCCTAATGCAACCTTTTCTTTGTGCATTTCTGCTCGCTAATTTTGAGTTTGTGGCTCAACAGTAACTGAACGCCATTACATGTCGCACGCTACGGAGTGGACCGAGGGTCAAAAGGGATTTAGGACGTCTGCGTGTTAAGAACATTAGCACCTTTAAAGGAACTCGAAGTTAACATGTTATTGCGTTAATTTTGACATCCCTAGTTAAAATATATAAAATAGTTTATTTGAGAACCGGTCAAAACAATTCAACTTTTAAATTTAGTTTTGACCTATTGCTTTTTTTAATTGGATTTTTTTTAACCTTTAAAATAAAAATCCCATAGTGTGACAACCGTCTCTGTGTCAGACTAGATAGTTTATCATCTCTTCAATACAAAGAGCTGGACAACACGAGTGATACACATTTCAAGCCAACACGTTTCACCTCAATTTAAAGTAGAAATAATAGGTATGTTCCGATTAGGGATTTATGCAGCCGATGCTGATACCAATCACATGAATTAACTGTACATTTTTCAATTTGTGTATAGTGAGTGCTATAGACAGTTTAACAATATAAATAACATGTAGCAGTATGGCTAAGTGCTAAACAAGGAATACAAACATAATAAAATGTTATCTTACTGTACAATGTCTGCTCTAACTTTCATGGCGACTGAAAGGACTTAATCAATTATTAAATGTTTAGGACGCATTTTATTAAACAAACCAGTTTTCTTTTAAGTAATATAGACTTTGATTAGAGTTGTTAATATGTTTCATGTAGGAATGTAGTTAATCAAAGACCCAATATTACTAAAAAGTATTGATTTTGTAATTGCAATTGTATTGAATCGAGAATCGATTCCCGAACCAAATCGACACTCCCATGAACTGAATCGAATCCTGTGGTTATCAAAGATTCACAGGCCAAGTATTAGATAAACTTTTATCTACTATTTTACCTTGGTTTCTTGTAGCATAGTTTGTACTTTTAAGTTTAGACATTTGCTATACACACTTTTAAAAAAAAATACATCATCTTATAATTTGTATCAAACTAACAATTAATTTGTTTATTAATACAAAGTAAATAATCATTTTCATCAATAAAGTAAAACATGTATTGCATATCATCACCTCATGCCTTCTGCAATTAAAAGCACAAGCGTGCACCATTGCGCTGCTAATAATACTCACTAATGTATATTCAATTTAAATACTATGTTTTATGAATTGTATATGTATGTATATATGTATATATATATATATATATATATATATATATGTATATATATATATATATATATATACATATATACATACAGTATATATATGGGCTGGGCGATATGGCCTTTTTTTTTTACTATCTCGATATTTTTAGGCCATATCGTGAGACACGATATATATCTCGATATTTTGCCTTGGACTTAAATTAACACTTGATACATATAATCACAGCAGTATGATGATTCTTTGTGTCTACATTAAAACATTCTTCTTCATACTGCATTAATATATGTTACTTTTAAACTTTCTTACAGAGAAAGAAATCACAACTAAGTCAATTGAACAAAACTATATTTACTAAACAGTTATTAAGCAATGGCACAAACATTCATGTCATTTCCAAAACAGAAAGTGCAAGATTGTCAGAGACATTTTAAGTGTCAAATAAAAATGAGCTGCATAATGGGAAATCAAATAGTGTTCGTCCTTCACTATGTGGTGGGTTACTACGGACGTTATTAAATTACATTTTTTTAATACGTAGTTGATGTGTAAATGTTTGCCTCTGCATTTTGATGGTGTGGGCGTGTGGCACCGCACGGAGATGTTGACATGCGAAGTAAGCACTCTTCATTATCCAGCAGGTGACTTATCAAATGATCCTACCTATTAGCAGTAATGCTACTTTTTATAGCAACGCTTGTGCCGCATGCTTGACTTCTAACAGTTGTCTGTTCGACATATTCCCACTTGAAGGCAAACCACCGCCAGACAATGGACCCCCTGCTGTTTTTCTTGGGAATTACTTCTTCCTTCATTCGCACCTTCTTTCTCTCGTGTTACCACTCGTACGGCTCTGCTAACATCACAGTTAACTTTACCCATGCCGCTACCTCTCTGCTCCGCGAGGGCGTATACGTATGTGACCTATGACGTGACAGTATGTGATGTATGTAAGAAGGTGTGCTTTCTGTCTGTGAGGAGAGACAGGAAAGAGCAAGGAGAACCTGGAGTGTAATGCCTGCAGCTAAAAACTGCGTGAGAACGTATACTCAAATATCACAATATAGTCCTTTTCTATATCGCACCAGAGACAAACCCGCGATATATCGTATATGTCAATATATCGCCCAGCCCTAATATATATATATATATACATATATATATATATATATATATATATATATATATATATATATATACTCAAAATGGCTCTAATATTCCTTCCTAAAAGGTAATAATATTATATTAATTGTTGTTTATGAGATGGCGACTTGTCCAGGGTGTACTCCGCCTTCCGCCCGATTGTAGCTGAGATAGGCGCCAGGGTCCCCCCGTGACCCCAAAAGGGAATAAGCGGTAGAAAATGGATGGATGGAAAATTGTTGTTTATTTTATCAATTTTAGATCAGCACATAGCATGTCAAATAAACAATTCAAATCATACTATTTCTGTAAGATATTAATATGGAAGAATGTCGCCCTTTTAATCTCCATTAGTGTTGTGCTCCTGTCCGAACAGAACTCACTGAACCCAAATCCATTTTCCGGCACTGTCACACATATCCACACCACCATTTACAGTACACTGTCTGCAGAAATATATACACAAAAGCAAACATTACACAGGCCTTAATTGTCCATGCACCATCAAATCACTATTTGCGAGGAGGTGAGAGGTCGGCTCCGCCTGTGATTCTAAGTGTGTGAGCACGACGTGTGGTGTGGGGATGGGGGGTTGTCAGGGGGCAACTTGTCCCCCAGGCAATGTGAATGTAGGCCAGTGTCAGTGTGTCACTCACTAAAAGGCAGTAGCACACACACACACACACACACACAGACACATAGATCCATTCACTTTCATATTTTTATATGAAACTGTATAATACATCATGTGTTTCCTTTGTATACCTTTAGGGCTGTGGGTAAGACCTGTCTGCTGATTAGCTACACGACCAATGCGTTCCCCGGTGAATACATCCCCACTGTGTGAGTACACACGTTGCATATTGTACACACTGACATTTGTGTTGGCACAACTGAACTTTTAGCTGCAGTATATCAAAGCACTATCAAGTCCTTGGTAAGCATGCATGGCAAGGCAGCATGAACAAGGAATGGGCGTGATAATCAATAAACTGACTGATCATTGACAATTTGGTTTGTATTGTGTGAATTGGATTCGTTGTGCCTTAAACAAATTGAGGCTAATTTGAGTGAACTACTTGAAAACAGAAGTTTGCTGTTTACAAGATAGGTGCTAAAAACCTGTCAAAGATATGACTGTATTATTATATTACCCAATTACGCGATTGTTATTTGTACCAATTCTTAATTGATTAAAAATAAATATTATTATTATATATATATCCATCCAGCCTTTATTTTTTTAAAATCTGTCCTTTCCATCCAGACATCATCATATTGGTAATGTAGATGGCCATATTTTCTGTACATAGAGTAAGTCATATAAAAAAGTATCATAGCTGTTTGTCTATTTTATGAAGGAATGTAGTTAATCATAGAACAAGCACCCGATGTTATCAAAAAAGCATTGATTAGGAATCGAGAATCATTTTGAATGTAGAATAGATTCTGAATCGAATCGGTGACCCCAAGAACCAAATAAAAAGATTCACAATCCTAATATATACACGCACACACACACACACACACACACACACACACACACACACACACACACACACATATATTTATATTTATTCATCAGCATCGCAGTCTCTGAAGACAATTCATTTCCTGTGCCTTGGAGTCAGGTTTTGTCGCAGCGTCTCCTGTAAGTCGTTTAGGCCAATTCGTAATAGACATTACCGACCACAGATTTCATATATCCAGACCGGTCCCATAGATGTTGCCAGTTTCGCAGAACCCTGTTTTTCTCTCTTTGTCCTCTTAGCCTCGTGGTGTTGGGCCAGGGTGGTTTCTGCCCTGAGCAGCCTGCTGCGGAGTGCCTGCTGCCACTGAAGGCGGTCCTGGGCTGCATCTTCCCAGCTGTCTGGGCTGATGTCAAAAGACTTGAGGTCTTGTTTGCAGACGTCCTTGTAACACAGCTGGGTACCACCAATCTGCCTCTTGCCAGTTGTGAGTTCATCATAGAGGATGTCCTTTGGGATTCGCGCAACGTCCATCCGTCAGACATGGCACAGCCAGCAGAGACGTCGCTGCCTCAGTAGGGAGCACTTGCTGGGAAGCTGTGCTCTCTCCAGGACTGGTTAGTTTGTCCCTCCAGGTGATGCCTATTAGGGGAAGATTGGAAGATGTTTAGCCGCCAGTCTTGGTGGGAGTATAGGGTCCAAGTTTCACTACTGTACAGTAGAGTGCTGATGACACAGGCCTTGTACACCCGCACCTTGGTGTGGATAGTAAGCTTGCTGTTTTCCCATACTCTTGCTGTAAGCTTCCCAAAAGTTGAGGCAGATTTTCTTATGCGGCCACTAAGTTTGGCATCGAGTGACAGGCTGGGTGATTGTGGAACCGAGGTAGGTGAAGGTGTTAACGACTTTCAGGGAGTAGTTGTTGATGGTGATGAGGGGGGGGGGTTCCCTGTCCCATCGTCTTGGTTTTGCTCAGACTGATGGTCAGGCTGAAGTCCCGACAGGCTTTGGTGAACTGGTCCATTAGGGTTTGCAGGTGCTCCTAGGAGTGTGCTACCACTGCTGCGTCGTCAGCAAACAGCATGGCTCGGATGACGAGTGGCCTGACCTTTGTTTTGGGTTTCAGACAGGCAAGGTTGAATAGTTTACCGTCTGTCCTTGAGTAAAGGTAGACTGCTTCAGTTGCTGTACCAAATGCTTGGCGCAGGAGGAGGGAAAAGAAGATCCCATTCAATTTTGCAGGGGTCAGACATGAACCCATCGAGCTGAATGGTGTGGCATGTCGGTGTGGAAGGACTGGGGGATGCAAAGAAGTTTGGGGGGACAGCCTCTTTGTTCAACCAGCTGAAAGAGGCCACTCCTGCTCACAAGGTCGAAAGCTTTCCTTAGGTCAATAAATGCCATGTAGAGTGGTTTTCTTTGCTCTCTACACTTCTACTGCAGCTTTCTCAGAGAGAAAATCATGTCAGTGGTAGGCCTTTCTGCTCTGAACCCTGCCTGAGGTTCTGAGTATATTTTCTCAGCGAGAACCTGGAGTCCATTCAGTGGGGGGGGGGGGGGGGGGGGTCCTCTAGGTTTGGCTCTGTAGATATTTTTTGTCTGCAGTTTGACTCTACAGCAGACGAGGGAGTGATCGGTGTCACAGTCCGCACTGTGAAAGGTACGGGTTTGGAAGACACTTCTGATGTCAGAGCGCCATGATATAATCAGGTCCAACTGGTGCCAGTGGCCAGATCTTGGGTGTCTCATGGAGACTTTGTGGCGGGGTTTGGACTGAAAGTATGAGTTAATGATGCAGAGATTGTGAAATGTGCAGAACTCAAGGAGAAGCTGCCCATTCTTGTTCATTCTACCAATGTCATTGTAACCCAAGCAAGATGGCCAGGAGTCGTGATCTAAGCCAACTCTTGCGTTAAAGTCACCAAGCAAGTAGAGCTGATCTTGTTTGGAGATGTTTCTCACATTCGCCTCAAGCTCATCATACAATGTGTCCTTTATTTTGTGGGAGGAGCTAAGTGTTGGCGCGTACACACTCACTAGGTGGACAGGTCCCATGGTTGTGTTAAGGCAGAGGATTAAGATTCTCTCTAAGCCGCCTGTAGGTGATATATTGCTCCTACTAGAGCGTTCTTGACCGCAAAGCCAACTCTGTATTTTTTCGTTTCACCCGGAGGGTTCCCCTGCCAGAAGAAGGTGTAATTTCTTTCTCTCAGTGAGCCTGATGAGAGGAGTCGGGTTTCCTGAAGGATAGAGATGTCCATTTGTCGCTTCAAGAGTTTGTTGTTAATGACTGCAGTCTTGCGGGTGTCGCTTATATCTAGCAGGTTGTCAGTTAGTCCGGGGGTCATGGTCCTGACATTCCAGCATCCCAGACGTAGTGCTGGAGTCTTTGTTTTATGTGTTTTGCTTGGTGCAACATTTATAGCCCACTTGTCAGGAAGAGTCTCTTAGCTTCATGCATCCAATGAAGCAGGCAGGCTGTGGCAGAGCAGCACCTAATTGGCTGGGGGATACCCAGCTTGAAGCGGGTGGTAGCTGTCCAGTAAGCTGAAACATCTCTCCCACCGACGAAGGTAGCCCCTGGCGCCCATCCCTGTGCCAAACAAGAAAGGGCTTATAACCAATAATTGTTGAGCCATCCCGTGTTGTGCCTTCACTGCACAGTGAAGCTGGAGTTTCCTCTCCAGGGCACAAGAAGCCTGGGCAAGGTGTATGGAGATCTTGTTTTGCCCAAGCAACAGGGCACCCCTCTCTGCCTTGCTGGCGTTGTCCAAAGGAATGGAGAACCAATACATTCTGCGTCAGTTCGGCTGCAGTAGTTGGGAGAACAGTGCTTCACACACTGAAGTGCCTAACGGAGTCCAGGCCAGGTTTTCTGTTGGGGTTTGCTCCCTTAGCCTTTTCCATTCCAGAGGACGCCATGGCGTGTCCACTCACTGGTGGGCCTGCACGCCTTGCCTCTGGGGCCCACTGCTGCTCCAAGATCCTCTACAATTTAGCCTGTGTCCACAAAGAAACATTTTACCGTGTGTGGCCACGAGGAGGCACCACAGGAGTCTTGGTGGTGGAGAGGCTTTGTACCAGCAGGAGGAGGCTTACACACTCTGATCCTCTTTTCACCCACCCAGGGGCTAGCTGGCGGCGATAGCTGTAAGCAGAAATTAGCAAGCAGGGGCAGCATGCACTAACTACTAACGCAACACACACACAACCATATATAAATATATATATATATATATATATATATATATATATATATATATATATATATATATATATATATATATATATATATATATATATATATATATATATCTACTGAATAAAATATAAACACAACACTTTTGTTTTTGCTCCCATTTTTCATGAGTTGAAGTCAAAGACTTTTACTACATACACAGAAAAGACATATTCCTCTCAAATATTGTTCACAAATATCTACATCTGTGTTATTGAGCATTTCTTCTTTGCCAAGATAATCCATTACACTTCACAGGTGTGGCATATCAAGATAGTGATTAAACAGCATGATTATTGCACAGGTGTGCTTTAAGCTGCCCACAATAAAAGGCCACGCTGAAATGTGCAGAGTGACCTTTTTTCTCTATCCTCTTGTTGAGGGTCATTCATCCTCCACTCTTTCTATTTATAATATCAAGTAGCATACAGTTCTAACCTATATCTGTCAGTAGACTTGCCATGGAAGCGCTAAAAACTACCGGTACAACCATGATGACTGGTAGAAGACGCTGTCGAAGATGAGCCACCTAAAAAAGACCGCCCACAAAACGGCGCATCCTGAAGAGACGGTCTTAAAATAACTTGAAGATCTGTAAAACATAATATATGCAATATTTTGACCAAAGAACCACCGTTACATGTAATGTTGACCACAAGGAGATATAATAATTGTGGAAAGAAATCATAATATGACCTATTTTTTGCGCCCTATAATCCTGTGCACCTTTTATATAAAAATAGACCTGGATAGACCCGCTCAACAGCAATGCCCCTTATGATCAGGTGCGCCCTATAGTCCGAAAAATATGGTACACAGGCAATAGACAATATTTTTCCGAACGCACTGTGTCGACCTTTGTTGCTCCGAGACCGCTGAAATTTATCAGGACAGCGTTTCTTTTTGCTCACTGGGCAAGCGCACCACATGTTCACTAACTTCCTCAAAGTTATACTCATAATTAATCATTACTCATAATTACTTACTTTATTTTTGTTACAAATTTGTTTAGAGAAATTCTATCAGCAAATCCAGTTTTACTCAAGTACTTCTTCATCCTTTCCACAGCTTTGACAACTACTCTGCCAATGTTATGGTGGATGGGAAGCCTGTCAATCTGGGCCTTTGGGATACAGCTGGACAGGAGGACTACGATAGGCTCAGACCACTATCTTACCCACAGACGGTATTCAAATCCACTCTTGCCTGCCACCCCGCCGAACAGCTTTCCAGACAATCTCCAGCTACAGTCTCGTTGAACAGCCAGTCGATATCATATTATAAGATGATTTTACAGATATTTCACAAGCTTTTTAATCTTGTTAACCATTCCTTTCCCTTAGTGGTTTGAAAATGTACTAATCACGAGCAAATGATTGCTGCGTCATGCTTTTACCCTGCAGTTACCTCTTACCAACACAGATCTCTTAACTGCTTTGGAAATATCAACTTGCTGACTCTCCTAGTTTGCTGGTTTATCCTTGAAAGCAATAACACTGCCGACTGTAAGTCATATGTCTTGAAATGGACACACATCCTGCTTTGTTCTGCTTAATGCGGAAAACACAATCATAAGTTTTTGAAAACATCTCAGATATAAACGAGTAAAACTGAATTAGTTGCGATGTGACACGCATTCAAGTTAGGAATTCTGAGTATTTGAAGGCAAGTGTTGTCCCAAATATGGTGTTTGGGCATTTGTGACGCTGCAGCTTGTTTTATAAATAAACAAATTAAAAAATACAATTATTGAGATAATTAGATATTACACTAATTTCCATTTTCACCTGGAACACAAAGCTAAATTTTGGATGTTTTGTTCAGATAGCTTACCATACATTGACCTTCATTGGATTGGTTTTTTAGCTCGGGCTATGCACCTGTCACATTTCAATCAATAGGATACCAATTCCCATTACCTGGGAATCAACACCGATACTCACCAACACCAATTTGTGGTACTTTTGTGTGTTGTCTTGTGTGAAGAAATATTAATCTTGTTTGTTTGTTAATTTTCTATCCAACATTTAATAGTGAGTTTATAAAAACTTTGCTGTCCAGTTGCTTTTGTCCACTTCCGAGTCTCTTTTGTAAGTGTTGAATGGTAGACATTGCATGCAGTTGCAATTCCAAGACGTTAAATGGCAATAGTGTACAGGCTACAGCTGAGTCGTGTATAAAGAGAGTATGGCCAATGAAGCAGCAGGCGCCGCCATGACTGCTACCAAGGACGTGTGCGGCCGTACCTGGATATATACAACTGCTGTCGTTTCGACGTTAGTTTTTCTTACGAAATAAACCAAAATAAAATGTCTATATATAGTTCTAAACGGACTCCAACATATAAACTTAGAATAAAACATGCTTTTATTAAGGTAAAGTATTATTTTGGGGCTGTATTTGACGTACTCTGCTGCTACATTCATGCAGTGTTTAGTGACCAACGGGCACTCTAACACACACCTGAGGGCGCTATAATAGTAAATAGTGCCTTTTGACCAATCGTTGAGATCGCCTGAAACCCATATTCTCTTTATGCAGGACTCTGGGCCACAGTGCATTCCTTGCCAGTAATATGAATCTTAATCCTTTGTTACACCCTCAAAAGTGTTCATACTGTGGGGATGGTACTTATTACACACCTGCTGTTTGATTGTAAAGTGCATCATAGTTGAGTCATTGCCAAATTTGTAGGTTTTGAAATCTCCATGTAAAATTGCTAATGCTAATCTGTAGCATGTCTATGGCCAATCCAATCCAATGGCAAATCCAGCACTGAGCTAGCGCATTTTGAAATGTGGAGCCTGATTGCACTTTTAATGTTTTCTATCAAGCATACTTAATTTGTTGCCATGAAAAATTGTAACATTCCCTCAAGGCAGCCCGGCCGAGGCCGCTCTGAGTGGTTAAGCCGGCCAAGTATCCAACCAAACCTGACGTCATGTGGATCATAAATCACGAAAAGGGGCCTCATTTGATTTTACGCGAATCGATACCGGGCATTGTGAACGGAATTTAGTTGCCAATAAAAATACGAAATTCCATACCCATTCCTTGTTTTATAATTTAATGTCCAAACTTTGTTCATCGGGTGTCGCATACAGAAAAAGAAAAAAGTGTCTTCGGGCACTGATACGTTTTCGTACCAATCCAATGTAGGTCAATCGAGGCAACCAGTGGGTAGTTGGTCCTGAGTCTTTGCCTGGTTATGATCTGACATTCGTGAACAGATCAAGTTTTTTGAAGAGCTCTTGATGAGATCTTTTTGGTAGATATTTACATTTTTGTGAGCCTATATTTTTGCATCTGAATATATTTGAATTTGTGCAACATATACAAATTCCATGAATTCGGTTAGGACAAAGAGACCAACTAAAAAGCCATACCAGTTTAGAACCACTGGGTTGAGCTTTATTGAACAAAACATTGGCATCTTAGGTTATGACTGGAAATCATAAAACAAGTCACACATAAAGAAATGATCAGTGTTTGTCAGTAGTCTAATAATTTCTAGGCACTTTAGGATGAAATCTTTTTTGTCAGAGTCGATCCAACGGTTTCCACTTTGAGGCTCCACACACACTGATGTTGCACTCAAGGAGCCATCTCTCTGGTTCTCTCCCAGGATGTGTTCTTGATATGCTTCTCCCTGGTCAGTCCGGCTTCCTTTGAGAACGTCCGAGCTAAGGTCAGTACGCTGACTGAACGCCCAACTTCCCTCCTCCCTCTTTGGTTCCCATCCATGCCGAGTCTGACCACAACGAGGCACATCTTTAGCTCCACCTGGCTCATTTTTGTCATACTCCCTCCTCAACTGTCCAGGCCTCGCCTTACAACCCCTGGATTTTAACTGTTCCCTTGTGGGGCAGAAAAAGGGTTGCAAGACGAGGTCAGACACTCTACAGAGTGAGCCTGACGGCCCATTGTGGTTTCATCTGCTGAGCATCATGAGACGCTTTCATTTGAAATCACACTCTTGCGAGGGTCCAAGCTTGCTGTGTAGAGTATGCATGATCCTGGTCATGTGATGCTGCTGGAAGTTGCCTGAGGGTTTTGCGCTCTAACATCAAAACTAAAAAAAGAGTTTGGGGATATTCGGCTTTTGGGTGAAATTTCTGGATAAACCTAAAATGTACTCGACCCTTTACAGGTGAACTGAATTTGACCTTCTCTAAACATATGAATGCACATGTCCAACTGCACAAATTGCAGTCTCTCTTGTTGCAACCTCCTGAATACACTCAGAGTTTGAATTTTGCCAGTTGAATGTTTAGGTCAAGAGCAAATTAAATTCACATGTAGATTTTACACTGTAGTAGGGTTGTGTGGTATACCCGTACTAATAAAGTACCATGGTACTAATGAGTTATGGACAGTATTATACTGCTTCTGAAAAATACCTGAACTTTCTTTTCCCCAGACATGACGGCGTGCTGTTGTCAAGTTTTGACATTACTAGTAAAGTGAGCAAAAGGCATGTGATAGGCATCGCATACGCACGATGTATTTACAAGCAGACAAATTGTGGGGACATAATGGACGTATTTTGGTTTAAAAATCAAAGATAAAGTTGAAGCCTTTCACACCCAAGCGCCGCTCTGGAAAATATGTTTTAAAGATGGCTAGCGTCCATCCGCAGTTCACAGTCTATGGCAACAAATAAACGATTTTGCTTACAAATATAATCCATGCAGGACGAGGAATAGTTAAACATGCTTCACTACACACCATTGGATACAACCGCTAACAGCTAACAGCAAGCTAGCGCTCCAGAATGTAAATAAATGCCGTATACAAACAGCGGCTGTAACGATACCAAGTACAAGAGCCGTATATCGTCAATACTCCAATGATTACATCTGTATTTTTTATTATGTCAACATTTTCATTCATTTGTTATTGTTTATTAACTGAAGAAAATACATCCCTGGACACAGGAGAACTTTAAATATGACCAATGTATGACCCTGTTACTACTTGGTATTGGATTGATTATAGAACAGTGGTTCTTAACCTTGTTGGAGGTATCGAACCCCACCAGTTTCATATGCGCATTCACCGAACATTTCTCTAGTGAAAAATAAAATGTTTTTTTGCTTTTTTTTCAAATATAAGACAAAGTTGGATGTTTTGGGTAACACTTTAGAATGGGGGACACATTTTAAGTAACAAAGACTTCATTTAGAGTTATTTGGACAATAGTGGAACATATTCTAAGTAATAAAGCCTTATTTTAGAGTTATTTGGTTAGGGTTAGACGGTTAGGGTTATAATAAGGCATTAATAGTACTTAATAATGACTAGTTAAGAGCCAAAATGTTACTAATTTGCATGTTATTAACCAACTAATTAATGGTGACTATGTTCCCCATACTAAAGTGTTACCATGTTTTTTTTACTGGTGTACAAAATGAACCGTGCATGAACATCACCTTGTTCAAACAACAAAACCCAACACAGTGCATAAACTCAAAATAAATTACACACTCAGCTGTTTCCGTATCCGTAATACACCGACAGGGAGAAGTTTGTATTTACACGATGAGTCGGGTGTGTTTTGACCTCTGCCGAATCCCTGAGCCCGACTCACCGAACCCCTAGGGTTAGATCGAACCCAGGTTAAGAACCACTGTTCTAGAATTTGTAGTATCACCCAAAACTTGAGTAAAGTATCCAAGCAACAGACAGATAAGAGATTATTACATTTTAACCGAAGTGTAGGTAGAAAATGTTAAAACAGAAAGTAACCAGACAGGTAATAAACAGGTAGATTAATAATCCATTTTTACTGCTTGTCCCTCATAATTTTGACAAAATAATAGAAAGGGAAATGACACAATATGTTACTGCATACTTCAGCAGTCAATTAAGACCCTTTGTTTGTTAACTTACTACTAAAAGACAAGGTGTCTAGTGTCCATCCATCCATTTTTCTACCGCTTGTCCCTTTTGGGGTGGTGGAGGGTGCTGGAGCCTATGTCAGCTGCGTGTTCAATGTTATATAATGACAACATTTTTTCCTTTGATTGCAATAAGAAACATTTTTATAAATCATTAGAGTTTCAGTTAAATTACAGTCAATATTGACATCTACTTTGTGATCCTCTACATTTTGAAAAGTATCTAAATACATTTTGGTACCGTAATTATTGGTATCGGTACAACCCCTACATGTTAGCTTCATCATGAAAATTCACTTGAAAGCTGAATATCCCTAACATTCTTTAAGTAGCCATTTCAACCACACCTTAGGGCAATCATGAAAAGGTGTCCAACATCCTGCCTCTGTAGAAAACTAACTGTTCTTTTTTCTCTCGTATATGCATTTGTGCGGGTGTCTGCATCTTTTTGTTTGTGGGCATCAGTGGTACCCTGAAGTAAGACACCACTGCCCCAACACACCCATCATCCTGGTGGGCACCAAGCTGGATCTGCGAGATGACAAGGACACCATTGAGAGGCTCCGGGACAAGAAGCTTTCCCCCATCACCTACCCTCAGGGTCTGGCCATGGCAAGAGAGATTGGTGAGGTTACATATGCCAAACGTTAACGGGCACATGCGGGGGTTACATTCTATGGTCATCTGCGAAAGCGAAAACTCAAGAGTGAGATTTGGTCATAAAAATGTCTATTTTTGACCTACGGGGGTCGGTGAGGCTCAGATGGTAGAGCAGCCATCCAGCAACTTGAGGGTTCCTGTTTCGAATCCAGTTTCCGCCATCCAAGTCACAGCTATTGTGTCCTTGGGCAAGACACTTCGCACAGGAGTATAAATGTGTTAGGATGTTTGGTGGTGGTACGAGGGGTCGTAGGCGCAAATTGATAGCCACGCTTCCGTCAGTCTACCCCAGGGCAGCTGTGTGGAGGGAATGAATGATGGCTTCCCACAATTCTCTGTACTTTTAAGTGTCTAAAAAGCATTATATAAATCTTATACATTTTTATTATTATTAATATTATTATAAATATACGGCTCACTCTAAAGCAGGGGTCACAAACACACGGGCCAATTGCGGCCCGCGAGACGGTATTTTGCGGCCCCCACCTTAATATGAAAGTCTCATGTTAGTGCGGCCCGCGAGTTTTATATGAATGGCCCTTGACAGCATTGTGTTATTTGGCTCCAAAATGGCTCTTTCAACGTTCTGGGTTGCCTACCACTGTGTTAGTGGAAAAGCGGCAAATGAGTTGAAGCAACCGAGATGTTGCCATGGAGACAAGGGTTTTCTTACGTGCCCGGCTGCAGTCACATCGCGACAGCTCTTGGTCAGTAATAACAGTCCCCGATAACCTTTACCCGATACAAACCGTTATTTGTACAGATTTCCGATAATATCGGACATGCCGATATAATAGGCCCATAAAGGCTTTAAAATCTAATATCGGAAATTATCGGTTTCAGTTTCAAAAAGTAAAATATATGACCTTTCAAAACACCGCTGTACAGAGTGGTACACGGACGTAGGGAGAAGTACAGAGCGCCAATAAACCTTCAAGCCACTGCCTTTGCATGCCAGCCCAGTCACATAATATCTACGGCTTTTCACACACACAAGTGAATGCAATGCATACTTGGTCAACAGCCATACAGGTCATACTGAGGGTGGCCATATAAACAACTTTAACACTGTTACAAATATGCACCACACTATGAAACCACACCAAACAAGAATTACAAACTAATTTTGGGAGAACATCCGCACCGTAACACAACATAAACACAACAGAACAAATACCCAGAACCCCTTGCAGCACTAACTCTTCCGGGACGCTGCAATATTATCTTTGCTTGCGGCCCAGCCTCACCCAGACTCTGCATCCAGTGACCCCCAGGCAGAAAATTGCTGGGTTGCAATAATGTGACCTATGGGCACTTCCGGGTGTCCCATTAGGCCAAATTTATTAACATGCAACAGGGCAGATTTGGGCGTCTTTTGAGATTTAGATTTGGAGGCAAATATACAAGCTATCATGAAAAAATATTAATACGGGATGAAGTGAATTCATACAGACCTAAATAAATATTTATCTAAAGATTTAAACCATCCGACATCACCGAAGTCAACTGTTCCAAGTTACTGTTCGACCGCACTTCCTTGACACTTAAAAGGATTTAAAGAAGAAAAGAGTGGAGGCACATCAGGTTTTTACATCTGAATGGGGTCCACAAATTAAGCATTAATCCGTGTAAGACAATATTGGGTTTACCGTGCTTCGGTAAGTACCTTATTTGATTGACATTAACGAGTGTCGTATTGCTGTGATCGTGATGCTAATGAGTAAAAGGATACGTTTAGTTCTTGCAGTTGATTTCCTGCTACAAATTTTTAATTGTCATGTACACATCATGTTTGTTGATTTAATGGTGTGACGTTTATATGTTCATTGTTTAGCTGAATTTCCCTGTTGTTCAGCAATGTTTGGTTTCCAACAATATTTAATGATATCAAGACTCCGTATGTACCCTGCCTTCCGCCCGATTGTAGCTGAGATAGGCGCCAGCGCCCCCCGCGACCCCGAAAGGGAATAAGCGGTAAAAAATGGATGGATGGATGGAAGACTCCGTATGCTGTTGAGCCTACAAGGGATTTATTAGTCTAGTTTATAAATTACTTTTAGTGTATGGTTGGTTTACTTTTTTAGTACATAAACCGTGTTTTTCTTTCCGCTCGTCCTCTGCCTCGACTTTCAGGGGCCGCACAGCCCACCTTTGCCAAAGACTTCTTTGGTTTCAGAGCAATATGGACAATAAAAGTGACCGTTGTTTCAAAATGATTAGTTCCAGCTCCAACAACGATGTGCAGGTTGATCAGTCGCCATTGTTACTACTACTAGACATAGGAAGCTAATACTGTAGCTAGTCAGCAAGAGTTGTGGTTGCTCAATCAGGAAAACACTGCCCTCTAGCCTTTTGGAAGAGAACTGCAAGTCAAGTGAGTCATGTGTCAGCACCTGTGGAAAGACTTCAAAAATGATTCATTTACTTTACCTATTAACGAATACAGACGCCATGAAAGGGAATGCAAGCTACATGATGGGAGAGCATATTTCAGCCTCTACTCCTCCAAACCCACTGTTACCTTCACGTTGTCATTCTCCTCAAATGTATTTGTTTGTTTTATGTTATTCAGTTAAGGTCAAACAAAAAACAATCAACACAACATTTAAAATAAATAACGAACGAAAATGAGCATAAAGAAGTATAACTTAAAAGCTAAGGTCAGTACGCTGACTGAACACCCGATTTCCCTCCTACCTCTTTTGTTCCCATCCATGCCGAGTCTGACCACGAGACACATCTTTAGCTCCACATGACTTATTTTTTATCATACTCGCTACCCAAGTGTCCAGGCCTCGCTCGCTTTAAAACTCTCTTGATTGAAGCGTTGTCACTTTTTGATCGTTCTATGTCAACTCTTCCTATCATTGTGAAGCAAAATTCACCAAGTTAAGTTAAAGTTAAAGCCACTGTCCATTTTCCTGTGACGTCATACAGTGTTGCCAATGTAAACAAACAATGGCGAATAGCACAGCCAGATATAGCGACATTAGCTCGGATTTAGACTCAGATTTAGACTCAGATTTCAGCGGTTTAAGCGATTCAACAGATTACGCATGTATTGAAACGAATGGTTGGAGTATGAAAGTATTGAAGAAGAAACTGAAGCTATTGAGCGAATAGCTATTGACGCTATCCGGCCATAGCATGGCCGAATAGCTGCTTTAGCATCGCCGGTAAAATGTGCAGACCAAACGATCAGGACTTTCGCATCTTGTGACACTGAAGCAACTTAAATCCGTCGATTGGTAAGGGTTTTTTTCGCGTTAAATGTGGGTGGAAGGAAACGTAATATAGTTTCAAATGTACATACAGCTATAGCCTAAATAGCATGTTAGCATCGATTAGCTGGCAGTCATGCCGCGACCAAATATGTCTGATTAGCACATAAGTCAACAACGTCAACAAAACTCACCTTTGTGATTTCGTTGACTTTATCGTTGCAAATGCATCTGAAGGTTATCCATACATCTCTGTGCCATGTCTGTCATCACCGGTAAAATGTGCAGACACTCCAGCACATTCAATGGGGTCTGGCGGCAGATTTCTTGCCACTTTCGCATCTTTGGGCCAGTGGTGCAACTTGAATCCCTCCCTGTTAGTGTTGCTACACCCTCCGACAACACACCGACGAGGCATGATGTCTCCAAGGTTCCAAAAAATAGTCGAAAAAACGGAAACTAACAGAGCTGAGACCCGGTGTTTGTAATGTGTTTGAGAAAATGAAAATTGCGGCTTTCTTACCTAGGCAACGTCACGTACTGACGTCATCACTTCAAGAGGGCTAAACAGAAAGGCGTTTAATTCGCCAAAATTCACCCATTTAGAGTTCGGAAATCGGTTAAAAAAATATATGGTCTTTTTTCTGCAACATCAAGGTATATATTGACGCTTACATAGGTCTGGTGATAATGTTCCCCTTTAAGCTCCCACATCTTTCTTAACAATGTCCATGTACATTAGCGTGGGATATCCTCGCGATCGATGCCCATGCTTTGTTTCCCATAGGACCAGCTTGTTGGTGTTGTGTATGTTCTGGTCCACATTCAGAACACCTCGTAGCATTTTGGTGTAGCACCCATCTAGGGACTTCTGCAGTGTGTCCATCAGGGTCCAGCTTTCAGGGCCATACAGGAGAACAGACTCCCCAGTGGCGTGGAATGGGCTCAGCTTTATGTGTCAGGTGAGATTTGAGCACCACACTCTTCTGTTCAGGGCCCCCCATGCTTTTGCCTTCCTGACCTAGAGGTCCCGTTCTGTGAAGTTTATCCAGGAACCCAAATCTGTGACGTCATTGACCTCTCGCAGAGCGTTGCCATCTGATGTTGAAATTGGTGGATGCTCCATGAGGATGTTATAGGTGATTACCTCAGTCTTCTTTGCATTCAATCTGAGGCCAACCTTAGCCCATTCCACCTCCACTCTGTATTCCTGTGCCTGCTCCACTTGGTCAGACATCAGGCTGATGTCATCTGCGTAGTCTAGGTATGCCAGGGCTACAGCATGGTTTCTTTTAGACTTTCTTGGTGTAACTGTGAAGCCTAGCTCCTGCTCCCGCCCGTTGATGGCTTTCCTGAGCGCGTAGTCCAGCACTATGATGAAGAGGAAAGGGGCAAGAGTGCTTCCCTGCCGCACCCCTGCTAGGATTTCAAACTCCTCGCTGATGCCATCTGGGGAATTCTCTTTCACAATGATAGGAAGAGCCGACTTTGAAGGATCAAAAAGCAACGTTACAACATTTGTTGTTTAACTCGGAAGACTTTAGTCAGATCTTATCATGATTTTTAACTTTTTTTTAAATAGCAGGAGATTTAGATAGTTATGGAGCAACCTTGACAGTGAAACAAAACAAACGCCTTTGATTGAAATACTTATTTGCTTCATCCCTGTTCTTAATCTCGATTTTATAAAAAGCAAGTAAAAACAAAACAAAAACTGAATTTTGGAGCAACATTAGGAGAGACTGTAATTATAAAATTAGATTCAGTTTCATCACTTCAATTGTCATTTTATTAGTGACAAGCTGAATGCTTAAGGCACACACCAGGTCGAAGGCCTAAATACAGGTATGCTACAAAATTTAACATGTATAAATTCATGCCTGTCATCTATTAAATGAAATAAACATCAAAATACCTTATTTAAAACCCAACTCACTTACTCTAGTATACGGGGAGTTACAGTTACTTATGTGACATAAACAAATCACTGGACATCCCCCAATAATTATTTGTCCCCCAAAATGGTATTCAGCATTAAAAGATTGTGTTAAAATTCCACATGAGCACTGATGAATGTTCAGTTGAATTCAGTGCCCTTTATCCCAGATTTATTTTTAGATACATTTTTTAAGTGTGCATATAAATTGTAGGGGATAAACTAGTATAAGAAGAATATAAATATATACAACCAGGGCAAAGCCCTCATTTTCGGGGGAATGCCCCACATACAGCAAGACCCACAACGGTCGTCTTTTTACACAATGTCTTTTCTCCAAAATCCATACTGCTTAGCTCTTGTAATGCTAGTCATGATACATTTAACTGACTGGCTGAGCCAATCTTTTCCGTAGCTCTGTCCCAGTGTTTGATAGGCTAAAGATTGTACTCAAGCTCAGGGAGGCACAATTACATTTTGCTATTCATTGTTATCAACTTGCCAACCTTCCCGATTTTTCTGGCAGTCCAGAATTTCAGTGCCCCTCCTGAAAATCTCCTGGGCCTACCTTTCTCACAAATTTCTGCCGATTTCCACCCGGACAACAATATTGCTATATCATCCTTCATTGCGGCCACATAATAATAACGGTTATATTCATATGAATGAATCTGAATTAAAACAAAGACACAAGTCATACATTATTATGATTTTAATTATTTCAATAAGCTCCCTGGCCCCTTCTGAAAAAATGGTTTGATCTACACCAATGTTCCTTCCGAGGTGCGCGCCTGTGCAATTGCGCACTGCTACCTTGTCCTCAGCAAACAGAAAATCTGTGCAGCTCACAAAAACTTTTTCCAATTTAAACTCTAAACAAATAACCACGTAACAAAGGATTATGTAACATTTTCAACAAGTGGTCACAACAGATGAAAGAATAACAACGTCAGCCGAGATGTTTTAGGGAGGAGGTGCAGTACATCAACAATTATTTTATTGAGCAAAACTGATTACCGTCGGCCGTAACTACACCAAAATAACATCAGCAACAAAACCACTAACTAACCAAACTGCAACACCCACATCGTCCATCAACAATGCTAAGCCGCTTTTAAGATAGTAATCCTCATCACCATGGTCGGAAAATAAAATAAAAATCTTCCAGGTACCAATAGAAGAAAAGGAGTGCCCACGCATGCTACACACACACTTCAAGCAGGACGACACAAGATGCTAACCGGTAAAACGTGAATATAATGTAGGGGTGATCATTCCAGATGTTAATGCTATCGATAGCTTGTGTAGTATCAGTATATAAATGATACCAGAGTGATTAGATCAATATTTTAATTGTTTGGTTCTTACTCTTATTATTGCATATCATGTTGTGGTTGATTTTGTTATTGTTTACAAAGTCACGGAGTAAATCTCTAAATTACAGGAAGGCTCTGAGGGGGAAACCCAAATGATTTAAATGATATCCAGCAGTAGTCCTGGTTTTTGTTTAGTTATTGTGAACTAACCATTTTATTTTGTTAAAAACAATTGTATGCAAAAGGAAATTGTTCACTTGTGTTCACCTATAAACGCCACACATTTACTACGTCATCTGATTTATAAAAATACTAGCAAATTCTAAATTTATTAAGCTATGCCGTATAAAAAAATATGATTGTTTACTTTAGTTACTTGCTATAAAATATATTCACTTCTATAATCCATTGTCCAAGTATTGGATCATGACTCAAAATCAGATAAGAGTTGAGGCCCAAAAAATCTGAACAAAATCGTAGGCAAAAAGTGTTGATCGGGACATCCTTAATATACAAACCCCGTTTCCATATGAGTTGGGAAATTGTGTTGGATGTAAATATAAACGGAATACTATAATTTGTCAATCCTTTTCAACCCATATTCAGTTGAATGCACTACAAAGACAAGATATTTGATGTTCAAACTCAAACATTTTTTTTTTTTTTTGCAAATAATAATTAACTTAGAGTTTCATGGCTGCAACACGTGCCAAAGTAGTTGGGAAAGGGTATGTTCACCACTGTGTTACATCACCTTTTCTTTTAACAACACTCCATAAACATTTGGGTACTGGGGAAACTAATTCTTGAAGCTTTGCTTTCAAAGTGGAATTCTTTCCCATTCTTGTTTTATGTAGAGCTTCAGTCGTTCAACAGTCCGGGGTCTCCGCTGTCGTATTTTACGTTTCATAATGCGCCACACATTTTCGATGGGAGACAGGTCTGTTCAGCAGGCAGGCCAGGAAAATACCCGCACTCTTTTACTACGAAGCCATGCTGTTGTAACACGTGGCTTGGCATTATCATGCTGAAATAAGCAGGGACGTCCATGATAACGTTATTTGGATGACAACATATGTTGCTCCAAAACCTGTATGGACCATTCAGCATTAATGGTGCCTTCACAGATGTGTAAGTTACCCATGCCTTGGGCACTAATGCACCCCCATACCATCACAGATGTTGGCTTTTGAACTTTGCGCCTATAACAATCCGGATGGTTATTTTCCTCTTTGTTCCGGAGGACACCGCGTCCACAGTTTCCAAATATAATATGAAATGTGGACTCGTCAGACCACAGAACACTTTTCCACTTTGCATCAATCCATCTTAAATGAGCTCGGGCCCAGCGAAGCAGGCGGCGTTTCTGGGTGTTGTTGATAAATGGGTTTTGCTTGCATAGTAGAGTTTTAACTTGCACTTACAGATGTAGCGACCAACTGTAGTTACTGACAGTGGTTTTATGACGTGTTCCTGAGCCCATGTGGTGATTACCTTTACACATTGATGTCGGTTTTTGATGCAGTACAGCCTGAGGGATCAAAGGTCCCTAATATCATCGCTTACGTGCAGTGATTTATCCAGATTCTCTGAACCTTTTGATGATTTTATGGACCCTAGATGGTAAAATCCGTAAATTCCTTGCAATAGCTCGTTGACAAATGTTGTTCTAAAACTGTTTGACAATTTGTTTACAAAGTGGTGACCCTCACCCCATCATTGTTTGTGAATTACTTAGCATTTCATGGAAGCTGCTTTTATACCCAATCATGGCAACCACCTGTTCCCAATCAGCCTGCACACCTGTGGGATGTTCCAAATAAGTGTTTGATGAGCATTCCTCAACTTTATCAGTATTTATTGCCACCTTTCCCAACTTCTTTGTCATGTGTTGCTGGCATCAAATTCTAAGGTTAATGATTATTTGCACAAAAAAAAAAGTTTATCAGTTTGAACATCAAATATGTTGTCTTTGTAGCATATTCAACTGAATATGGGTTGAAAAGGATTTGCAAATCATTGTAATCGAAACAGGGTTTGTAAATAATTTAATTGTGTTCACCTCGCTTTTAGTTTTAAAGGTGCGTTTTTAAAAAAAAGTCTGACTTTCAATGTTGGGAAACTCTACTTTTGTGAAGTGAAGTGAATTATATTTGTATAGCGCCTTTTCTCTAGCGACTCAAAGCGCTTTATTTACATAGTGAAACCCAATATCTAAGTTACATTTAAACCAGTGTGGGTGGCACTGGGAGCAGGTAGGTAAAAATTTGCCCAAGGACACAACGGCAGCGACTAGGATGGTGGAAGTGGGGATCGGAACTGGAATCCTCAAGTTGCTGGCACGGCCACTCTACCAACCGAGCTGTACCGCCCCTTTTGATGTGATAACGCACACAACACGCCACTGCCATCTTGCACTGTCGTCACGCCCTTATGGTGTATGCAACTACTGTATGCTTAAAAAAAACATTTTAGGTTTTTGAATCACATATTTTTAAACTATGGACTTAGGGGGAATAAGATGTTCTAGTCTTTATATTTACTTTACCGAAAGTCAGCTAATTTGAATTGAACACATTTTGCATCATTTTCTGTATGTAAAACTAATAGTTCTCGATTCAAAGGGTTTTGTGTTAACATTTTTGTGTGTCTGGAATGGATTAATTAGGTTTACATTGGGATCATGGGAACTTTGGGAACAATTGTTTAGGTTTTTCTACAATTTCATTTTCCAACAGGCCTTTTGGAACGTAATAATACAGAAAACCGAGGTACCAGAGATGTTTAACCATTCAGACATCCGCCGTCTTGTATTTGAGGTTTTTTTAATTTTTGCAAAAATAGTACATTATGGGTAAATTTCAAATAGGAATAAGATTGAAGGCACGCTCATGTTCGGGAGGAATTAGGTTTAGGAAAGAATAACTTTTGGGAAACATGTCTCTGAGCTTGCTCTCTCCTTGCTCCTTAGGGGCTGTGAAGTACCTTGAGTGTTCAGCACTGACCCAGCGAGGCCTGAAGACAGTATTCGACGAGGCCATTCGAGCTGTGCTCTGCCCTCCGCCTGTGAAGAAGAGGGGAAAGAGGTGCACCATGTTCTGAGATAAGGAAGACGCTGCCGAAACATGTCAACAACACCCGCTAGGATGGGGGGGTAACTAGGTTGAGTGAGTGTGCACCGCTGAGATCACTTCCTTTCTATTGATGTTTTTTCAACGCAATATTGGTAACAGGATCAATATCTCCTCTGATTGTTATAACATTACTGAATAAGGTAAAAGACATTGACTGTACACTTACTTTCTACTCTTAGAACCACACCGAGTTCCCATGAGGGCTGATTTTGGTTTCTATTGCTCGTCTTAAGCAGCTTAGTCCTGTCTTTCTCAGTGCGCTTGCTTTTTGAATGAATGAAGTGTCGCCTCGCGAGTGAGTGAACTGTGAATAAGTCTTAAGGTCGCTGAGAAACTCTTCGTTTTTAGAAACTTTTTCCATCTTATCACACCCAAAGGAGACATTTGTTGACCAGACTTAAGAAAAATAGAGAATGCATCAATTTATTATGAGAAACATGAGTCAAAAAGCTGTGGCACCCACAACCCACTTTGACTCCCTACCATCACTTTGGGAATCTCTGCATGCGAAAAATGACTGGTGAACCGGTCAGTAAAATTTAAGCAGAGTGACGTTAATGACATATTTTCATGAGAAAAAACTCATTAAAATGTAGCTGTGATAGGTGTATTCATTAACACAAATAAAAACAATTCTGACAAACTGTTTAACCATAATGAGTTGATGAAAACATCAGTTAAAATGAGGGTGGAAATTACCATGTTTATTAAGAGGAATACAAATGAATATAATTTAGTGTATCGGTCAGTAAAGTTAGGAATGCCAGGAATCTAAATACAATAACATAATAAAACAATGATTAAAGCTACGCAAGATTCTGGTTCGTTGTAGTTACTGTATATTTGTATATGTTTGGTAATCAATAATCTCATTGTCGGTAATTACAGATATCAGATTTTAGCACTTACCATATGAAGTTGGGACGGATACTATTTTAGTTGTTAGTTTTTACAGTGTTTATTTTCAACACCTTTGAACCAACGCAATTAACTAGTCCCATCAGTTGAGTTGGTATCTTTATGTGACAAATGTAACGTCAAAATAACACAAAAAATTGCATTCAGTGGTCCTTTGCTGGCTGACAGAACATTATCCAAACCTCCATTCATTGCGGTTCATCGATTATTACACACACCGGTTTAATCGCACTGTCTAACAAATGAAAGTGATGAGGATAACTGGAATGAACCGGATTTATTCCCAATATATTTGGTCAAAAGACTACTGAAATTAACCAGAACTTTTTTTCAACTAAACTTTGCATTCAAAGATGCGACCTAAGATCTTTTGTGAGGGCTGTTTACTTAATCTCCTTTGACTGGACAGATCCAGTTTAAAAAAAAATCCTCAAATTACCTGATGGATGTTTATGTTGTTTCTTGTCAAACATCCGCTGTTACCCGAGTGTTTTTCGGGTGTCTGAACTGTGAACATGTGACAGACAAGCATGCCAAACGTGGGGGCCGTACAACCTTGCTGCCTGAGTTCTGCCTCTGACGGTGAAGGAGTTTGCATGAGTCTTCAAATATTCTATCGTTGCTTTGATGTTGTCAGTGTGCGCGTGTGGGGAAAAACATTGTTTCTATTATTTTGGGGTAACTGCATCAAAAAAGTATTGTTTTTAAGCTAAGTTTTTTGTGACCGCTTTTTGTACTATTTCATATTGTACTGCAGTAATACACACAGCTGTCAACAGGAATGGCATTGACACCTACTGATGTACAGAATCATTCTGAGGAAAGGAATGCTTTACAAATATATTAACGGGAAACTGCACTTTTTTGGAATTTTGCTTGTCGTTCACAATCACTATGAAAGACATGACGACGGACGGATTTTTTAAATACATTCTAAATATGAAATAAAAGTAAATAGAAGTCCGCTTACAGCGCAGCCAATAGGAGCTCCATTATTCCGCCCATAAAATTCAATGAGTAATCATTCAAAAATAATAATAATAGATTTTATTTGTAAAAAGCACTTTACGTTGAGCAAACAACCTCAAAGTGCCACAGTGTAAAAAAATAGTAATAATAAAATATAAAACTAGAAACAGCCCAATAGCTACAACCAGCATGCATGTCTATAGAAAGGCTTTTTTTTAAAAAGATGGGGTTTTAAGCCTTTTTTAAAAGCATCCACAGTCTGAGGTGCCCTCAGGTGGTCAGGGAGCGTGTTCCACAGACTGGGAGCAGCGGAGCAGAAAGCCCGATCTCCCATTGTTCGAAGCTTTGTCCGTGGATGTTGGAGGAGGTTAGCCTGTATTGAGCGGAGGTGTTGTGTGGAGGATTTGGGGGTGAGCAGTTCCTTGAGGTAGAGGGGGGCATTTCCATGGAGGCACTGGTGAGTTAGTAGGGAGATTTTGAATTCAATCCTGAATGGAACAGGAAGCCAGTGAAGGGATTTGAGAGTTGGTGTGATGTGGTCATGTTTCCGCACTCTCATCAGGAAAAAGCGCCAACAATATCCCATTTACATTTCATGACTTGAATATTAGCCAAGTATCAGTATCATTGTTATTATAAGCGCTAACTCAGACAAACTATTTATTGTGGCTCTGTGATAACGTCCGTATGTCCCTATGTTTCCATCATCGAGTGGTCTGCCGTTTCCTCGCTTCTTTGCTCCCTGTAAATAAATTGTAGATCATAAATCATGCCTTTTAACCTGAAAAGTAGATGGCTAAAGATATAATCCGACAAGTTGGGACACTTAAGGACCTGGAACTGTCGAGAACCACACGAAAAGCGTGAGGATTATGAGACATTCTTCACCTAAATGGGAATATATGAACATCCCAGCAGTCGGCATCATAATGACATCAGACCTCGTACAGTAAGTGATGTGTTATTATGTTTTTTGGCTGCAGTGAGCAGAAATCAGTGATGAAGTAGGAAAAAAGCAAACCTGATGCGTTTTTAATGTGCCGCGCATGCTTAAAATGACAAAAATATGTAAATATTAAATGTTATTATAAATGTGCCTCTCACTACATGACATATAAACATACATCATGTATATAAAACTTTAATGGAGGTGTTTGGATGTTTTTATGGTCTTTATAGGCAGAATTGAACGGCTCCCATCTGCTCTATTATAAGCAGATTTTTGATCCAATGTTTCACATATTTAGATTGCATTAAAACAAAATCCATCTGTCGTCATGTCTTCCATAAAGATTGTGAACGATAGGCAAAATTCCCCCCCAAAAAAGTGCAGTTCCCTTCTAATGTACCTAAATATATGGTTAATGGTACTCTAAAATGATGCAAAGTGATCCATGTTGAAGTTTTTCTGATGAGGATTGATCTTCATCCGTGGAAATAATGTTACCATTTACAAAATAAATGCATTTCTGTATGGTCGCAGGGCGTCACTGTGCGTTAAAATGATTTCTTTAACGGCTGACATTTCATTCCATCCATCCATGTGACTGTCACTCTCTGGTGAAACAGATGCAGCACTTCCTTCACTTTTTGCTCATGTTTATTTTGGTCGGCATAGCAAACTCTGTGGTTGAACAATGACTAACGAAGGTGTCAATGTGTACTGTAGCTGACAAACACAGCACCTAATTACTACTGCATGGACATTATCTGGGCGTTTGGCACACTGTAATCCTTAGGTGAGGTTCAAATGCATTGGCCATGTATGTATGTATGTATGTATGTATGTAATGTAAGATGACTTGTATACGTGTTCCAACTGTCTGTTTTTTTTTTATTGTTTTATTATTACTTCACGTCTGTGTGGTTTAAATTTTTGAAATACTAAATGCAAATGTATATGTACGTCTGACTTTTTGTCTTCATTTATTTGACACGACGTAACATTATTTGCAAAATCATCAAAAAGCCTGGAATTAAATAAATCCTTAGAAACATTTAGAAATAATCTGGTCATCTGTTGTCTGAATTCAGCTAAATGCACGTTTCAAAATATGATCTGCACCAGGGGTGTCAAACTCATTTTAGTTCAAGGGCCGTACGGAGGAACATCTATTCCCAAGTGGGCCGGAATTGTAAAATCATGGCATGATAACTCAAAATTAAAGGCAACCTCGGGTTGTTTTCTTTGTTTTACTTTGGGCAAAATTAGAACAAGCACATTCTGGAAATGTTTGAATCAAAAATTATCATATGGACAAAACACTTCAAATTTGTTAAAAATTCTGAGGAAATTGGTGCAGTTTCAAAAAAAACAATGAGCTTAGACTTTGTCTCAGTTTATCTACAAAGCCAGGATTAGGTCACAGTCTTTCTGAGATTGAACAAAAACACATGTAAACTCTTCTAGGTATCAAATACCTCCTCTGTCATGTCAACGTATCAATCCAGTGCTAACTCAACAAACCGTAAAAAACGGAGGTAAAAACTTTCAAAAGGGTTAAGTTCACTTGTCTTGTGTTCGACAGACATTTTGGGGCAATGAGGGTGCCAAATGACCAAGCAGGAGACGTAAAATGTCAGGTTTTAAGTTCCCTGTGGGCCGAAGAGGAGGAGCCACAGTCCCCCTTTACTGTGTATCTCTTGCTTGGCCCCGGTTTAAACCGTTTGCTTGCCTAACAGAATTACTATTGTGACATCCAGTGGACACATTTAAAACAGCAGTTTCGTAAAAAAAATTTAAAAAGCAGCTAACGTGGCGCCGTGGTAGAGTGGCCGTGCGCAACCCGAGGGTCCCTGGTTCAATCCCCACCTAGTACCAACCTCGTCACGTCCTTTGTGTCCTGAGCAAGAAACTTCACCCTTGCTCCTGATGGGTGCTGGTTAGCGCCTTGCATGGCAGCTCCCTCCAGTGTGTGAATGTGTGTGTGAATGGGTAAATGTGGAAGTAGTGTCAAAGCGCTTTGAGTAACTTGAAGGTAGAAAAGCGCTTTACGAGTACAACCCATTTATCATTTATTATACTTGACAAACTCATCACGCGGGCCGGGTAAAACCTGTTCGCAGGCCGTACGATTGACACCCCTGATCCACACAAAATTTGCTGAACGCTTGCCTCAGCTGCAGGTACTTGCTGAGCCTTTTGCGTTCAAGCTGCACTAAGTTGCAGAACGAGGAGGCGATTTCGGGAGCACCAAAACCAGCTCGCTAATGAACTAACCATCTACTATCTCCCTTGTTTACTTGTCGCCTTCGTGTGCTCTCCGAGGCTCAACATTGACGACTGTCCCCTTTGCTGCTTTACATATTTGGACGATTACAATCTGAGCCACTCTTGAATTGATCATTTATTAGTAGCAAGCGAGAAGGTATATTTTTGACGTGACGGATCGTCATACTTGCCAACCTTGAGACATCCGATTTCAGAAGGTGGGGGTGGGGGGTGGCGTGGTTAAGAGGGGAGGAGTATATTTACAGCTGTTGTGTGCAGTAGTGCACTGCACTCTCTAAAAGCCGTAGATGTTTTTGTCACATATGCATGATTGATTGATTGAAACTTTTATTAGTAGATTGCACAGTACAGTACATATTCTGTACAATTGACCACTAAATGGTAACACCCGAAAGAGTTTTTCAACTCTTTTAAGTCGGGGTCCACGTTAATCAATTCATGGTACAAATATATACTATCAGCATAACACAATCATCACACACGTTAATCATCATTGAATTAAACATTGAATTATTTACATTATTTACAATCCGGGGGGTGTGATGAGGAGCTTTGGTTGATATCAGTGATTCAGTCATCAACAATTGCATCAACAGAGAAATGGAGATTGAAACAGGGTAGGTGTTACTTAGTAGGATATGTACAGCGAGCTGAGAACATAGTGAGTGTAGATAGCAAAAGAACAAGTATATATACATGAGAAATACATTCGATTATTTACATTTGGTTATTTACAATCCGGGGAGATAGGATGTGAATGGAGGAGGGTATTAGTAAAGGGTTAAATTTGCCTGGAGGTGTTGTGGTGCATGTACAGTAGATGGCAGTATTGTCCTGTATAAGAGTGTCACAACATTGCTGTTTATGGCAGACTAACTGCTTTACGGTAGACGAAAACGTGACTGCTGTTGTTGTGTGTTGAACCGCGCTGGGAGGACGTTAATGAAACTGCCTAACAATAATCCCACATAAGAAACCAAGAACTTGCCCTTGATCATTCTACAGTTATAACGTCATTGAGCAGACACGCTGTTTATATTGTGGGAAAGCGGACGTGAAAACCGACTGTCCTCACTCAGGTCTGCATGGAGCTGGAGGGGCGTGGCTTCCAGCTCCGCCCGAATTTCGGGAGAAAATTTGTCCCGGGAGGTTTTCGGGAGAGGCGCTGAATTTCGGGAGTCTCCCGGAAAATCCGGGAGGGTTGGCAAGTACGCGGATCGTAAACAGAGGTTTGCTACACCGGAATTATATTACCCGCATGGGAATGGCTACAGAATACAGTTGCCAAATGGGAAATGTTTTCTAAATCACTTGTGTGGAGAGGCGGAGCCGACGGTCCGACAGAGCGGCAGGGCACGCTGGAACCTGTCCCAAGATGGCGGCGAGGAGCCAGAGAATGCGAGCAAGAGGCGAGGTGGGGCGTGCCGGGAGCGACGCCACAAGCGAGATCAGGTGCGTGGATCGCGCACCTGGACACAACGAATCCTCTCGCACTGATAAAAGGGGCGGCAGCTGTGAACGTGGAGAAGAGTGGTGGAGAAACAAGAGAACAAACAGCGCATGCAACAAGGAAGAGAGCGAGAGCAAGAAGCAGACAGAAGCGACATGGACGGCTGAAAAGCGACACGGAGGAGCAAGCAGAGAGAGAGCGGACGCAACCCGCAAAAGACTTTTACTATTTGGAAAATTGAAGAAGTCTACACCTGCTCGCAAATGTCTGTGCTTGGTGGTCCTTGGAACCCGCACGACGGCACGAGTCCGTCACAACTTGTTTTTTAACCTTTTTGAGCCGAGGCACATTTTTTTCATTGTAGAAATCAGGAGGCAAACCGCCAGCAGAAAACATTAGAAATTAAACTCAGCAGCTGATATTGACAATAAAAAGTCTTCTCACAAGTGTTGGATATGAATTTAAACCATAACCAACCGTGCATCACTACCGCCCTTGTCTCTAATTACTGTCACAACCTGTCACATCACACCGTGACTTATTTGGTCTTTTTTGGTTTCTTCCTCTGTGTCGTGTTTTAGTTCTTTTCTTGCGTTCCTATTTTGGTGGCTGTTCCTGTTTTGTTGGTATTTTCCTGCAGGAGATTCATGTCTTCCTTAAGCCCTTTTCCCCGCACCTGCTTTGTTTTCGCAATCAAGACTATTTAAGTTGTCGCTGTCCTTCTTTGCAGGAACATTGTTGAATGTCATGTCATGTTAGAATGTACTTTGTGGACGCCGTCTCTGCTCCACACGCTGTAAGTTTTTGCTGTCGTCCAGCATTTTGTTTTTCTTTACTTTGCAGCAAGTTCAGTTTTAATTTTTGTTTTGCATAGCCTTCCGTAAGCTTCAATGCCTTTACTTAGCGGCACTCATCTTTTGTTGATTTTTGGTCTAAGCATTAGATACACTTTTACCTGCACGCTGCCTCCCGCTGTCGTCGAGTATTACATTGTTACTCTGCCAAGCTCGAGACAGCACCGACACTCAACAACAGCACATTTGCAGATTACAATTGGTTTGCTACGAATATTTTTTTACCTAAATAGGTGAAACTACATAATTTTCATGGCACACCAGACTGTATCTTACAGCACAGAAGTGTGGCACGACTCATCCCATCCATCCATTTCCTACCGCTTATTCCCTTTTGGGGTCGCGGGGGCCGCTGGCACCTATCTCAGCTACAATCGGGCGGAAGGCGGGGTACACCCTGGACAAGTCGCCACCACCTCGCAGGGCCAACACAGATAGACAGACAACATTCCCACTCACATTCACACACTAGGGCCAATTTAGTGTTGCCAATCAATCTATCCGCAGGTGCATGTCTTTGGAAGTAGGAGGAAGCCGGAGTACCCGGAGGGAACCCACGCATTCACGAGTACATGCAAACTCCACACAGAAAGATCCCGAGCCTGGATTTGAACCCGGGACTGCAGGAACTTCGTATTGTGAGGCAGACGCACTAACCCCTCTGCCACCGTGAAACCCTGGCGCAATGTAGAATTTTTTTTATAGAATTTGACGTTACATTTTCAACGATAATAATGTTATTAAATTATCTACAAAAAAAAAAAATATTCTGTGGTATATTACATGGGACATGTAAATGTAAAACAGGTTGGTAGATAAGAATAAATATAAATGGTCAAACATACTTTAGAAATGCACCAAAATGCAGAAAATGTCTTAATATTCAACATTTTCTTACAGGGTTTAACTGGCAGCATTTCGTGCTGATAGAATTTTTCCTCGTTTTTTTCTCTCCCTGATAATAACAGCATTGGTCTCAATCACAATCAGCAAGCTTCAACTGAAAGGAAATTATTTGTTCTTCTTATACTCCATGAGAAATTAAACAATTCCATCTGGTCCAGACACACTTTTATGGCCGAACGAGTCTTCACGAAGATAGGGGCCAGTCCAAGAAATAATAACCCAGGTGTCTTGTTACAACAAGGCCACCAGGATGCGCTTTAGTAGGTAGTTACTAGAGGACGTAAAATAATGGTATTAATATTGTATTAGTTTTGAGTTTACGAGACACAGAAATTATTCAGTCCTGTGTAGTGATTAGGAATAGCTGTTACTCCCTCCGAGGTTTTAACCAAGGCTCAAGTCGTTCGATTTGCTGACATTTATTTCAGCCACGTCTTCTTCACTTTACCAACGATGCCAAATATAATGCCGTCAGAACTAATATAAGCTAACAGAATTTACAATTAGTCTGACATTCAAAATAGGAAAACCCATTGATTTCACATACATATCAGAAATAATCATACCTCATTGGCCTAATAATCTCCAAAGGGAATAAAGTTTATTTTCAAATCCGAGACTCCATTAACGTCTTCCACATCAAACACATTTGTAGTATCACCCAAAACTAATGTAAAGTATCAAGCAACATAAGAATAAGTAATTATTACAATTTAACAGAAGTGTAGATGGAACATGTTAAAAGATAAAGTAAGCAGATATTAACAGTAAATGAACAAGTAGATTTATAATCAATTTAATCCATTTGTCCCTGAATATTTTGACAAAATAATAGAATGATCAAAAACACAATATGTTACTGTATATGTCAGCAGACAAATCAGGAGCCTTTGTTTGCTTACTTACTACTAAAATAAAAGTTTTCTAGTATGTTCACGATCCTATCTAATCAAGCCAAAATTCTTCTTTGCTTAAGAGCTTAAGTATCCCACAATGCACCATGGGTCATTGTTCACGATAACCCTACATGTAATATTTCTGAACTATTCAGTGCAAAATTACATTGCACCGGCTTTTAAACGATGCAGAATATCAATCAATCAATCAATGTTTATTTATACAGCCCTAAATCACAAATGTCTCAAAGGACTGTACAAACCACTACGACTACGACATCCTCGGAAGAACCCACATACAGTAAGGGCAAGGAAAACTCACACCCAGTGGGACGCCAGTGACAATGATGACTATGAGAGGACCTCATATGTGGGCAACCCGAAAACAATGGATGTCGAGCGGGTCTAACATGATACTGTGAAAGTTCAATCCATAGTGGCTCCAACACAGCCGCGAGAGTTCAGTTCAAAGCGGATCCAAGACAGCAGCGAGAGTCTGTCCACAGGAAACCATCCCAAGCGGAGTCAGATCAGCAGTGTAGAGATGTCCCCAACCGGTACACAGGCAAGCGGTCCATCCTGGGTCCCGACTCTGAACAGCCAGTACTTCATCCATGGCCATCGGACCGGACCCCTTCACAAGGGAGGGGGGGACAGAGGAGAAAAAGAAAAGAAGCGGCAGATCAACTGGTCTAAAAAGGAGGTCTATTTAAAGGCTAGAGTATACAAATGAGTTTTAAGGTGAGACTTAAATGCTTCTACTGAGGTAGCATCTCAAACTGTTACCGGGAGGGCATTCCAAAGTACTGGAGCACGAACGGAAAACGCTCTATAGCCCGCAGACTTTTTTTGGGCTTTAGGAATCACTAATAAGCCGGAGTCCTTTGAACGCAGATTTCTTGCCGGGACATATGGTACAATACAATCGGCAAGATAGGCTGGAGCTAGACCGTGTAGTATTTTATACTGAGAGTATTTAATACTGAGAGTCATTAGATAAAAAGTCCCTTCGTAGTTATAAGGAGAAAACAGCCGTAATTAGATGCAAGGATCTATACCAGGTCGACAAGTCAGAGTGAAGCAGAGACCACGACATCTTGATGAACTACCTAATTTTTAGCCTCGCAACCTATTTTACACCGTGAAGGACTTTCAAAATTATAAGAGCGTAATGCAATGACCACTTTGTTTGTGGATGGGTTTGTGAAGTGGACATTGTGTTGTCAAGGCGATAGTCATGCACTCTCAGAAATAATCCAACCCAAGACACCCTGGATGATCACGGATGATCAATCTAAAGTCATGTCAGCACAAGGTGACTGTAAGGCAGAGTTGGGAGAATTTTGTTCACATGTCACTTTTGTTTTATGTGGAGGCAGAGTCTGGATGAGAGACTACTATCAAAGTTTTTTGACCAAGCACATCAAGTTATTGCAAAGTAGGGCTTTCATTTATTTTGGGTTCATTTTGCTTCATTACCTAAAATGAAATTATCCAAACGAACACAAAGTTGTCCATAGCACGTCACATCTGATTGGTTGCCTTTCCTGTTCACTCTTAGGAATTCAATAAACGCTACAACCACGAGGTGCAACAACCACCTCGGTTGTAGCAGTTGACAATTGCACACGTCGGTGGTATTATGAGTATCACTGGATAAGCGATAAGTGACAATGAACGTGTTTACAAACAAAGCCTTCTAATAAATGGGTTGTACTTGTATAGTGCTTTTCTACCTTCAAGGTACTCAAAGCGCTTTGACACTTTTTCCACATTCACACATTCACACACTGATGGAGGGAGCTGCCATGCAAGGCGCCAACCAGCACCCATCAGGAGCAAGGGTGAAGTGTCTTGCTCAGGACACAACGGACGTGACGAGGTTGGTACTAGGTGGGATTTGAATCAGGGACCCTCGGGTTGCGCACGGCCACTCTCCCAATGCGCCACGCCGCATTGTGGGAAATGTAGAAAATCCAAAGCCTTCTATACATGTACTTAAACAATTGACTTAGTTTCGGGCTAATTTTAGAAATTTCAACATAAATACTGCGAAATTCAGGCTATAAATGTAATTTGTCGACAAACAAACATTATGCTCAAAATGGAGCATAGGTTAATAATCAAACGATTGCATAGTGCTAGCTAATTAACTTATTCACAGTAAAGCACCACGTTTTGCTAATTGCCATTTAAAACCACAAACGACTCGGTGGTTGAAGTTGGAACACACAAAATATTTCCCACTCGCACCTGTGATGGGACACAAGTAGAGGCTTTTATTTTTTCATGTTTCATTGCCATGCAAGTCTTATAGTGTTTTATTGCTGTGGATTTTGAATTGCACGTTTTTACATTTTAGAATTTGATTGTCTTTTTAAATTGCATGTTTTTACTCCATGTGAACTTTGCTGGCATTTTAAGACATTGCCTCTTTTAGCTGGTTGCCCCTAACAACCAAAGTGCCCAATCCAACGGCACGGGAAATCGGAGGCACCTGTGGAGCAACAGGACTGCGCACGTTTAAAAAGAGCGACAGGAAAAAGGTTCGAGAGGGAGGGTCGACAGAGGGAAAACGACAGGCCTTGCCAGGAGGAGAGGGGACGGCAGGATTCGGCAGGTTCTGGCCGGTGTCACGCCAAATTTGTGCCCAGCGAAATAAGTGCTCAGGGAGGGTGTGCGCATGCAAGCACCTGCGCAGTCCAGTGCGCCAGGCAGTTTTTTGGCAGGGCGGGGTCATTGACAAACCAACGTGTGTGCAGCGAGAGAGAGAGACCATCCTAGTAGTGATTTAGCGAGACTCTGAAGATTTGGTTAGAGTTAGGGTTAGGGTTACGGTTTTTCTTTTAGCTAACAATATCAGCAAATCCAAGTTTAACTAATGAGTATACCTCGTATGCACTTTCACTGAGGCCACAGGGGCAATTATTTGGCAAGCCGTCCCATACACACTGTATACAATAGGGTGGGCATATATTTCGCACATAAGGCGCTAAATATATGCCCCGACACGCTTGGGCACTCATTTCGCAGCGAGCACTTATTTCGCTTTACACCGGGACGGAGAAGAATCTACAGGCTTTGCCGAGAGCGACCGGGTAGACGCACGCAGGCTGGAAAGGAACCCCCCGGACTACACAGTAGACCCCGCAGGCTACCGGAACGAACCCCAAGACGTCCACAACAGGCAGGGGCAGAGGAAACTTTGCCTCCCAAGTAAATGCCGTGTATTGTGGATCTGTGGGGACATCCAACTGCCTTGGGCTGTGGGCTTGCGGGCTCGTGCGTTGTACGCTGGCTGTGTGGTTCTGTGGACAGGGGGGCGATTGGGACCCAGAGACCTGCGGCGACCCCCGGAAGCGGCCGAGAGGCGGAGCGGGACGGGTACGGCCACGTAGGTCCCGCGAGTGACCGGAGACTGACGAGGAGAGTGGGCGTACCCAATACGTTGACGCAGAACTACAGCAAAGCCCTGCCTTGCGTGTAAGTGTGACGTCAGCCCGGATAGCGTCTCCGTGGTCTTAGATGATTTTATCCCCGTGGCCTGCCTCCATTTTAATTTTGTGTGCAGGAGGACGCCATGGAAGTGGGCGGAGCCAAGACATGGACCCACATGCCTGCCTGTACCCTCGCCCATCACATTCGTTACCATTTTGGTATTTTAGTCTCGACAACGTGACTGGTTTTAATTGTATTTTAACAAATTGTGAATCAGTATAATCATCTTTCCTTATTTTGGGACAGCTGCTCTCACTGCATTGGGTTCTTAATATTTATATTGGTTTTAAGCAACATTTTTATTAGATTTTAATATTTTACCACTCGGGTCCTTCACGCACCCTTGACTAGTTGTAAGATTAGAGCTTCTCTTTCTTTCTTTCTCTTCTTCCTTGTGTTGTGCTACGTCCAACTCTACTAACATTTAAAACTAAATATAATTTTGGGGTTACTTACAAAAACCCACGTCGGCGTTAACATTTGTACTCAAGACATCAAAACGAGTCATTGCTAGCACATTTGTGACTTTTGCAGATGACGGAAGAGGAATGGACGACCATTTAGACTTTTTATTCGATTGTGCAAAAGAGTGCATGTTGTTAGTTGAGATACACTATATTGCCAAAAGTATTTGGCCACCTGCCTTGACTCACATGAACTTCAAGTGCCATCCCATTCCTAATCTATGGGGTTCAATATGATGTCGGTCCACCTTTTGCAGATATTACAGCTTCAACTCATCTGGGAAGGCTGTCCACAAGCCTACATACTGTATGTATTTTATGTATTTGTACCTTGTTTTTACTGTTGTACCTTGTTTTTTCTGTTGTACCTCTTTTTTACTGTTGAACCTTGTTTTTAATGACAACTGCTGCAAACCAAATATCCCCTCGGGGACAATAAAGATTTTTTTAAGTCCAAGTCTAAGGTTGCGGAGTGTGTTTGTAGAAATATTTGACCATTCTTCCAAAAGCGCGTTGGTGAGGTGACACACTGATGTTGACCGAGAAGTCCCGGCTCTCAATCTCTGTTCTAATTCATCTCAAATGTGTTCTATTGGGTTCATGTCAGGCCAGTCAAGTTCATCCACACCAGACTGTCATCCATGTGGGCAGGCCAAGTGATTAGGTCACCTGATTCTGATCATTTGGATGTGTGGTCAAATACTTTTGGCAATATAGTATATATGAAAGAACAGTCGAGAAGAAAACAGAGAAATGACTGAAGCTTTGAAGGTAGGCAGCAGTTCCTCTGCTGCTAAGTTATTTTTTTGAAAATTTCGATTCAATTACTAATCCATCCTTTCAGGATTTTGCAGGATTCCCTTGTGATTATCATGGCCTAAAATGCCTAAATTCACTGCAGCTTTTTCAGAAAGTGATGGCAAAAGTTCCAACGTTTTGAAGCCTTTTTTTTTTTTCAATAACGTTGAATACAGCCAGATCAGTCAGACAGAAAGTCCGGTTTGGAGACATTTTTGTGTATAATCCTCCATCTTGGAACCCACATTTATTCACTCATTCATTCAGCAGATCACAAAAATATTTTTCTTGTATTTTGTCTGTGTAAATAATTTTTTTCTAAACAAAATCCACTGGCTTCTAGTGTTCACAAGCACCTACTAGCTCATGTACACCCTCCCCGCAAACCCCCAATTCATACTGACAGTATTGTGAGTGACTTAAAGGGTACTACAGCACCTCTCAGTATGACTGTTTTTTTGTTATTAGTCTGATTAGCAAGAATAATGACATCATACGTACATGAAATACATTACACAGATGTTTCTGAAAACGTTATTTCAACAACATAGCTGACAAACGGACTGAAAATACTTTCATATTCACTAAATGGGAAAATAAATACTTAGCACTGCCTCATCTGGGGCACTAGGGACATGACACAATAACGTAACGCATGTCCCCGAACTCAAGTACTCGAGTATTTTTTGGGGTGCACATTTTCAGGGTAAGCTGGTGTAGTATATGCTGGTTCCTCTACACAAGAGCAAGACCTAATTAGAAAACTAAAGCTGACAAAATGCGTACCTGGAGAGCATAATTAAGGGTCAAAATACATGTTGATTTCTCTTAGGAAGGCAGGGAAGGGTGCTTATATGACAAAGCATTCGTTTTTTGGCTTTTACCAGTAAAGTCCCAAAGATCTATTGGTCGAAACGTATCAACGGGTTGGCTACCCCTGCTATACAACAATATGATGATTTGCGTGATGGGAAAATCTAATCTTTTTTACGGATTCAAACTAACATTTTGACTTATTATTGCCAGTACACAACAACAAATGCATAGGGAGAAACTATTGTTGTAGTTAAATGCTATCTCAGACAAATAATAGACCGTCACCTCTGCTTAGCACCCCCTTATTTAGACAACTTGAACTTGACTTGACATTTACTCATAAGCCGTGAGATTTAGCCATCTGTTAGGTTACAGATTACAATGAACACTGATTGCAATCCACTGCATTCAGCCTGGATTTCTAAGACCCACGAGGACGCGGCGTTCAAAACCGTTCCACTCAATCGAAGCCCAAACATACACACCTGTTAAAACAAGGGACAAAATGAAAAGCGATTTGTGGCTGCAGTGTTAATCCCCTTAGTGTCCCACTGCCTTGCATTGGGGAGCATTGTCCCCTTGAGGACGGTCCCTAAGAATATCTGACTTGATTGAGTCTCTAAAGTAACCCGTACTTACAATGGAAACTATGCAAGATGAAGGTTTATGGTCTGCCTGGTAAAGATTTTACACTGCATGACAATAACAAGGGAGTTTAAACAGAGTGTAAATACTTCAGTTTAATCAGAGGTATGTAAGGTATCCTCATATTGTAATGATTTTATGTATGCCAACATATTTTAGTATGTTTGCAACATTTGGTACACCTTCACAATTTAATAAGGTCCAACACAAGACATTAAAAAGGATTGACTCTTAACTCCATCCATCCATCCATCCATTTTCTACCGCTTATTCCCTTTCGGGGTCGCGGGGGGCGCTGGCGCCTATCTCAGCTACAATCGGGCGGAAGGCGGGGTACACCCTGGATAAGTCGCCACCTCATCGCAGGGCCAACACAGATAGACAGACAACATTCACACTCACATTCACACACTAGGTCCAATTTAGTGTTGCCAATCAACCTGTATGTTTCGCAAAATGTGCTTGTTTTATATTGTGTGGTTTGTCTGACAAATTTAAGTGCCCATGCAAAATGTATTTTCCTTGGTTGACCAAGACATTGGGGAAGACTATTGTTCCAATAAATCAAGCACAAATTCAAATTGAATACCCTTAAAAAGACACATTTTAATTTACAATTTCATTCAAAAATTTGTGCGTTCTGTTATATTTTAGGTCAACCTGTATATTATTCTGTAAGTTTCTTTACTCATGCAGAATGAAACACGATTGATTGAGAATGAAAATTACGATTAATCACAATTAATTAATTGATTATACAATCAATCAATCAATTAATCAAAGTTGATTTATATAGCCCTTAATCACAAGTGTCTCAAAGGGCTGCACAAGCTACAACGACTTCCTCGGCTCAGATCCCACATCAGGGCAAGAAAAAACTCAACCCAATGGTCACAATGAGAAACCTCGGATTGATTGATTGATTGATACTTTTATTAGTAGATTGCACAGTACAGTACATATTCCGTACAATTGACCACTAAATGGTAACACCCGAATAAGTTTTTCAACTTGTTTAAGTCGGGGTCCACGTTAATCAATTCATGGTAAAAGGTGACCGCAAATGTGGGGGCCTCCCCCCTGGGTGACCAGCGCAATGGATGTCGAGTGGATCTAGGTAGTAGTGTGAGAGTCCAGTCCATAGTGGGGCCAGCAGGGGATCATCTTGAGTAGAGACAGGTCAGCAGTGCAGAGACGTCCCCAACTGATGCACAGAGTGGTCCACCCCTGGTCCTGACTTTGAACAGCTAGCGCTTCATTTATGGTCACCTGAAAACCTCTCCATGCAGGAGAGGGGGGCAGACTAGAAAAGATATGGCAGATCAACTGGTGTAAAAGGGTGGTCTATTTAAAGAGGGGCTTTATTTAAAGTTTAAGATGGGACTTAAATGTTTCTACCGAGGTAGCATCTCTAACTGTTACCGGTAAGACATTCCAGAGTACTGGAGCCCGAATACAAAACACTGTATAGCCCGCAAACTTTTTGGGGGTTCTGGGAATCACTAATAAGCCAGAGTTCTTAGAACACAGATTTCTCACCGGGACAATACAATCAGCAAGATAGGATGGAGCTAGACCGTTCAGTACCTAAGTAGTAAATAATATTAGTAATATAAAGCAGCTTTAAAGACATAAGGCATTAAACTGGTGTCATACTGCATCCACCATTGTCAAGTCAGAATTAAATGGGGACCTTAAAAATGGATGGATGATAAACTTCACCTTTCTGACTTACATGTTGTTAAAATGTTGGATCCTCGAACAATGCCAAAGCATCAAATCATAAGGTTCATGCGTTTTGGCAAGGGCTGGCATGCAGTTTGGGATTTCTCTGTTCATGGTGTTTGGCAGTCTGGCTACGTAGTGATGTCACCACAGGGTGGACGTACTTATTTAGACATTAAGGCAAACTTTCAGCCAGAGGAGGAGGAGCTCTCCCCCGCTTCTTTATTTTCATCTTATCTTGGCATGTGCATAATAACATCAACGTGCAACATGTTGTGACATAAATGCAGCTGTTTCTATGGAGCTCTGAATCGATCTATGGGTGTGCGGGTGTACATAATGTTATGACCGAGTAAATCTACAATGTTTAAGAAGTGAATTTTCAACAGTGTGTAACGGGACCAGCAATTTCAAGAGTAGTGCTGGCTGCTGGGCTGCGACCTCAGGCTTTTAGTCAAGTGGTCAGCACACTCGACTCTCAATGCATACGGCCAGGGTTTGAGTCCTTATGCAGAATGGAGCAAAATGGCACGGGAGTCAACCAGCTGGGTTACACGTTTCTGGAAAAAAAAACATAGTGGGGACTGCTTGTGTGCGCTCTCGGCTCTGTGTGTGCATTTTGACACACGTAGCATCATGAGCCACGGCTCTGTACGTCACCGCCACACAGTGTCTTGCAAAAAGAAAAAAAGACCGGTATTTTTCAAAGACAGTTTAAGTACCATTTTTAATTATTTAGTACTTTATTAGCACCGGTATACCGTACAACCCTGGTATCTGTACACGGCTCTGACTATCAATCAAAGTCAATCAAAGTTGATTTATAAAACCCTAAATCACAAGTGTCTCAAAGGGCTGCACAAGCCACAACAACATCCTCGGCTCAGATCCCACATCAGGGCAAGGAAAAACTCAACCCAATGGGCTACAATGAGAAACCCTGGAGGTGACCGCAGATTCGTAGACCCCACCCTGGGCGATCGGTGCAATGGATGTCGATTGGATCTAGTTAATAGTGTGAGTCCCAGTCCATATTGGGGCCAGCCGGAGATCATATTGAGTGGAGACAAGTCAACAGTGCAGAGATGTCCCCAGATGAGTGGTCCACCCCGGGTCCCGACTTTGAACAGCTAGTGCTTATCTGTGGTCACCTAATCTGTGCCCCCTCTCTCCACAAAGGAGAGGGGGGGCCGGCAGATCAACTGGTCTAAAAGGGGGGTCTATTTAATGGCTGGAGTATACAAATGAGTTTTAAGATGGGACTTAATTGCTTCTACAGTGGTAGCATCTCTAACTGTTACCGGGAGGGCATTCTGACTAGTGGTACGCGTACCACAGTTTGAGAATGACTGATCTGGATCACAAATAGTTGTTTCGAATGTCGATTAAAATGATCATAGGACTCCTTTAAGGTTATCAAACGTATAGTAATAATACATCAATATTTCCTTACATGTCCTTCATGTCCTTTAATGCAATCTTTTCAATACAATCCAAAAAAGAAGCATGGTGTAAACAAGGTGTAAAAATACACCAAAGCAAATTCTCATCATTCACCCTTGTGTGTTATCACAGTGAATCCTTAGCTTCTTATTGCCAAACGCATCCTTCAGGGAGATTCAGCTGGAGGATTTATCGGTGATTATTTTATTTATATGCCATTCAGAGCAGTCACAAGATCAGTTTCATTTATATCAGCTTAAAATCTCCAAACAAACTTACACAGAGCAGCATGCATTTTATTAGTGAATGTTATCACAAACCCAGTCATCCCATCCATGTGAAGAGTGAAGGGGCTATGTCTTTAAAGCACTCTTATTTCACGAGACGCTGTTATTTCATGGGTATATAAGTGAAAAAGGTCAACTGCAGTGTGTGTTGTTGTTGCCAAGGCTGAATCATCTATGAAGAAGCCTTAAATGTTCTGAGCATTGTATCGCTCTCAGAGGTCAACATCCTATGGCAATATTTGTTTTGTTATGCCTAAAGTCCAATTGCTCCAATCCTTGGGTTTATGACAAAAGCTTGGTGGCATCCCCATCACATACCAAAGTCACGCCCCAACCCAGCATTCATTTAAGGCTTTGTCCTAAATATAGGCGTTTGCTTTGTCTCGATTGCTGAGGAGACCTTATAAAAGCCTTTGCACCATTGCAGTTCACATTTTATGGGCTCAGACTTACTGCTGGTAAGGATGTTTGTGTGTTTACTGTTGTTGTTGTGCTAGCTATTGTCAGGTGTAGTTCAGATAACTGTCAAAAACCCCACAATCACTGAAACAACATCTACTTCTAGAGTGAACTGCAAAGATGAGTTTGGATGCTGAAATGTCTGTGTTTGGTGAGGCGGCTCCTTACCTGAGACGACCTGAACGGGAGCGGATCGAGGCCCAAAACCGTCTTTTTGATGCCAAAACGTCTGTGTTTGTGGTGGATCCAAAGGAGCTGTTTGTCAAAGGCACTATACAGAGCAAAGAGAAGGGCAAAGTGACTGTTAAGACTGACACTGGAAAGGTAGAGTGCAACGGAGAAGAAGTGTATGTTACCAATTGCTTATCCGTAACCTTTATCATTGCAGGTGGCAATAGTTACGGATGATGAAGTGTTCCCAATGAACCCCCCAAAGTTTGACAAAATTGAGGACATGGCTATGATGACCCACCTCAACGAAGCAGCTGTGCTGTATAACCTCAAAGAGCGTTATGCAGCGTGGATGATTTATGTGAGTAAATCCCTTTTGATCAACAGCCCCAAGATTTATTTGGAAGATACCAACAATATTATCAATCAATCAATCAATCAATCAATCAATCAATCAATCAATCAATCAATCAATCAATCAATCAATCAATCAATCAATCAATCAAAGTTTACTTATATAGTCCTAAATCAAGATTGTCTCAAATTAGAAACGTAACACTTTTGGCATTACTCACAACAGTCAGTCCAAATTCTTAATAGTATTTGAAGATGACACACACCAAAAGATCCCAAAAACTTGTTTTAAAACCTGTGGAGACCTGGCTTTCCTGGCTATAGCTCTCAGACTCTGGAACTATTTGCACCAGTCCCTTTGTGATCTTGACTGTGTTATCACTTTTAAGAAACATTTGAAAACTTTTCTTTTTAGTAAAGCTTTAAGGTAATGCACCTTTTAACTATCAATTTTAATTAACTTTGTATTCTTTTATGGATGTTACCTCTGTTGTTTTCATTGAATTGTTGTTTTACTTCACTTATGTTTTGCACAGCGCTTTGTGATTGTATCTGTGGAAAGCGCTTTATAAATAAAATGTACTTACTTACTTAAGTTTAAAATGCATTTTTGCTTAAATTGCATTCAGTTGTCAATGAATATTGTTGTTTAATTTTGATGACTCTGGTTTCAAAGTTTTAAAACATCCACAGAAAGCATAGTCATGTTTTCAGGGCTTCCAGCATGTATTCAGTTTCTACTGAGTGACAGTGCGAATAGAGATGACTGGGGCATGGAGATGCATTCAATCTGTTTCAGACTATCAGACTATCAAATATAATTAATCCCTATTGAAAATAATGATGAATTAAAAGATTAGTATTTCCCTCCTAATGGTTCATTGGCCATTTTGGGGCTTGAGCTTAATTGAAGCTGTAGGCGTCAGGCTGTGCACACCTGTAAAAAGTATTTTCTAAATCTAACTTTTACTCCCTCCACTAACCTCAATATATATATATATACATATATATATATATATATATATATATATATATATATATATATATATATATATATATATATATATATACATATGTATATATATATATAATTGTGTGAAGTGTAAAGTAAAATCAAATTAAACAAACTGAACAACTCGGTGAATCAGGCCCCTCATGTGTTGTGTTGTTATTTCAGACATACTCTGGTCTTTTTTGTGTCACTGTGAATCCTTACAAGGGACTCCCAGTGTACAACAAAGAAGTGGTAGTGGCCTACAGGGGCAAGAAGCGCCAGGAGGCACCGCCACACATCTTCTCCATCTCAGACAACGCCTATCAGTTCATGCTCACTGGTAAACTGTTTGCACTATCACATCTAAATGTGGTTCCACTGTAACTGTACAAATGTTTCTTTCAGATAGAGAAAATCAGTCCATCCTTATCACGTAAGGTTGACTCAAACATTATATTACTATACTGTATACTACACTATAGCCATCCATCCATTTTCTAACGCTTGTCCTATATTTTGTTTAAAAAAAACCAACAACAAATGATTCTTGATGTGTGTTTTTTTTGTTCTGTAGTGGAGAATCTGGTGCAGGAAAGACTGTCAACACCAAGCGTGTCATCCAGTACTTTGCAACAATTGCAGGGTCTGGCGACAAAAAGAAAGATGCCGGTGCATCAGGGAAGTTGCAGGTAATGTCAAAATTATTGATTTCTCTTTTCTCATAGCCTGCTGTCCAAAATGTTAAAAAAAAAAAATCATCTTTATTTCTAGGGTAATCTGGAGGATCAGATCATCTCTGCCAACCCACTTCTTGAAGCTTTTGGAAATGCCAAAACTGTTAGAAATGACAACTCATCACGTTTTGTGAGTGACGGGTCTTATTTAAGATTGACTACGAGAGCTTTAGCAAAATTCTGCTTTTGCAAATCTACCCACGTTAACTTTGTGTAAAGCAGACTCCTGTACAAAAAAATGCCATCTGATTTGTTGTTTTTGTCGAAAATGGTTATGTATTCTTCATTAAATTATGCTGACTAAGCAACAACCGGGCACTACGATGGAACATGGGTTAGTACGTCTGCCTCACAATACGAAGGTCCTGAGTAGTCCTGGGTTCAATCCCGGGCTCGGGATCTTTCTGTGTGGAGTTTGCATGTTCTCCCCGTGACTGCGTGGGTTCCCTCTGGGTACTCCGGCTTCCTCCCACTTCCAAAGACATGCACCTGGGCATAGGTTGACTGGCAACACTAAATTGGCCCTAGTGTGTGAATGTTGTCTGTCTATCTGCGTTGGCCCTGCGATGAGGTGGAGACTTGTCCAGGGTGTACCCCGCCTTCCGCCCGATTCTAGCTGAGATAGGCACCAGCGCCCCCCGCTACCCCAAAGGGAGTAAGTGGTAGAAATGGATGGATGATGGATAAGCAACAACCATCCCCACAATGTTTGGACTTAGCAGAGGCAATGCTCAATTGTGAATGACACGGGCAGAGAGCTGATATCAACAATATTTGTGCTCTAAATTAAGTTATACGGGCGGCATGGCGTAGTGGGTAGAGCGGCCGGCCAGAAACCTGAGGGTTGCAGGTTCGCTTCCCACCTATTGACATCCAAAAATTCGCTCTCGTTGTGTCCTTGGGCAGGACACTTCACCCTTGGTCACCGGTGCCGTTCACACTGGTGAATGAATGATGAATGATTGATTGGTGGCGGTCGGAGGGGCCGTAGGCGCAAACTGGCAGCCACGCTTCCGTCAGTCTACCCCAGGGCAGCTGTGGCTACTGATGTAGCTTACCACCACCAGGTGTGAATGAATGTTGAGTCCCACTTCTCTGTGAGCACTTTGAGTGTTTAGAAAAGCGCGATATAAATCAAAGTTATTATTATATGAGAGTTCAAAAACACTAGAACCTCTACACATAAAACTAAGATGGGTGTCTAATATTGTGGTTACCTTCAAGGGGTCATCTAAAGCACTTCATTGTGGTCTACATAACATGTAATGGTTGTTCTTTGGTCAATTTTTACAAACATCTTAAAGCCGCACTCTGACTGTCTGTCTTATTTACGTGGCTCCAATTTGACTGTGTCTTCTCTCCATCAGCCATTTGTAGTTTTTAACGTTTCCAAATGGCAACAGCGAAGGATGCATGTGCATGTACGAGCCAGTCTGCCCCACGATAAGAGGATAGAATAAAAAGAAGGACTTATTGGCTCCAATGTTGGACTACAATGGCCGACTCGAGCAAAGTTCTTTGGGTAAAACTTGACCATTAATAGAGATATACGCTGAAAAACCTCACAAATTGGGCAAATTCCAAATGGCTCGTTTGGAGGAAGTATGAAGGAAGGCAAGATTATTGGATAAATAACTCTGCTGTGCCTCCATGGTTTGATTTCACATTTTTGGGACTGATGCAGATCACAAAAACATGTACTAATGGGTAGGAAGCATTGGTTTTGCATAATTGTTCCCCTATAAGAGGGTAAAATATTAAAAACATCTCTCAATAGAAAAGATGAGAAGGGAAAGTAAGAAAGAGTAAGAGGTTGAATAAGAAACCATGGGAAGGATAGTCGGGGAGATGAAAAAGGTAAACAAGAGTACTAGGTGCCAGATCTTAAAGGCAGTTGTGAGTCTGGAGAGAAAGGACGAAGAGAAGGACTTGTATCATCTGGTTGGATAGAGACCGAGCTTTAAAGGATGTGTTGAAGGTTAGGGAGATTAAAGAAAACAACTGCACTTTGACGTAAATTTTACATAACTTTTGCTCCATAGTAAATTTTATTACCTACTTTCTGCGTATGTCTGCAAGAAGTTGGTTTGCCGGGGTATACACAGAGAACAAAAAGAACCCCGCCCTACCCTCGCCAAAATAATACATTTCAATCATTATAATTTTAATTTATTTCAAGGTCATCACGCAATGTTTCTTTTCCAAACACAGCCGAACATTAACTTCATAAACAGTACAGCGAATCACCGGGTCGCAACATTAGGTACACTTGCACACTCCGATTTTTACAGCACAGCCTCAAAAAAATCTGCTTTTACCTGAATTTGTACTACTATATGTTGCACATCAATGTCATGTTAACGTCACAATGGCATTTCTTTTCCTGCCACAGTACAGCGGCTAATCTAATTTCGTAGTGAGCCAAATATTGTGGACAAATAAACACAGAATTATTTATTCTAAAGTACTTTTTTTTATTGACGTAGAGCAGGTGGGAGTGTGTGAAATGAGAACATACCTATCCCTTTATGTATGTCTGCCAGGGTGTGATGCCACAGATTCCCCCCTGTTAAAAATTGTCCAAAACCCTGCAAAGCCTATATCAAAATACATGAACCTCATGAGTTGGCATTGTTTGACATGAGTATCCAATATTGCAACAACAATTTTTAAGTCTGAAAAGACAAAATTCATCATAGGTCTGCTTTAACATAATTTTGGAGAGTGAGAAGATACTCGAGCAATATCAAAGACTTGTTCTTGTAGGGATCTTTAACAATCAAGGTGACGTAAATAGCTGCAACAACAACAGACAAATCAAGCTGATAAGCCATACCATGAATATATGGCAATGAGTTATTGAAGTTGGGTTAAGACTTGATGTGATAATTATTGAGCATCAGTGCGACTTCATGCCCAAAAAGAGCACGACAGAGGCAATGTGCGCTCTGAGAGTGCTGTATGAGCCGTAAAACTTTCACTGTGTCGATGGATCTCGAGAAAGCTTATGGTAGACTGCCAAGAGAGAAGCTGTGTTTCTGGTGCAGGACATGGTACGTATGAAGATAGCAAGACATGGGGGTTGTGGAGTGGAATACCTTCTTGTTCACAATGGTGATGGGCATGTTGACAGATGAGATGAAGAGGGACTAACCATAAACTATGTTTGCTGATGACAGTCATCTGTCGTGAAATTTTCACACGGAGCAAGCTGGATAGACATGCTTAAAACTGGGAGTAACCCAAGATGGAAGGTTGAGATGTTTGTGGGGGGATACTGGATATACAGCATTGGACAAAGGAGGTAGAGGATGAAGCTGATAGACCGGAGGAACACGTAGGAGGTTGATCGATGTAGAGAGGACATGAAGAGGGTTGGTATGACAAAAGAAGTTGCAGGGGTGAGATGCAGGCAGGCGATCCGCTCTGACGACCCCTAAAGGGAGGAGCTGTAAACCAAGAGATCTTTGTAAAGTCTAAGGTTTTGTAAGGTCAAATATTATGTCGAGAATGTCTATTTTCATTACAATGCAAACATTTTTGTATGTTTCATCTATCAGGGCAAATTCATAAGAATTCACTTTGGAACAACGGGGAAGCTGGCCTCTGCTGATATAGAAACGTGTGAGTTTCAATGAAAATGAAATATACACTTGTACTTTTTAAACTTTTAATCCTGATAAACACATGTTTGGTAGACTTGTTGGAAAAATCCAGAGTTACGTTCCAGCTGAATGCAGAGAGAAGCTACCATATTTTCTACCAGATCATGTCCAACAAGAAACCTGAGCTCATAGGTAACTTAGGGCCAATCGTCAAGTTGATATTTTAAAATGAGTAATTACTATATACTTCATTTAAATATTTCCTGCAGAAACTTTGCTTATTACCACCAACCCTTACGACTACCCATTTGTCAGCCAAGGGGAGATCAGCGTAGCCAGCATCAATGACGGCGACGAGCTGATGGCCACAGATGTAAGACAAAAAGTTGAATGATTTATCGAACCTACAAATTTTGTCACAGTATTTGTCACAATGTGTTTTCAGAGCGCTATTGATGTCCTTGGATTCACTGGAGAGGAGCGGCTCGGCATTTACAAACTAACTGGTGCTGTGATACATTATGGGAACATGAAATTTAAGCAGAAGCAGAGAGAGGAGCAGGCAGAACCAGATGGGGCAGAGGGTAATTGGTATTCATGGAACTCTGTACTATGTTTTCATGGTTCCATTACGTCTGAGCATGTGAGAAATTAATTCTAACTGTAGTTCTTTTTTTTTTTCATGTTTTCTGTTCAAAACCAAATCAGTGGCTGACAAAGTAGCTTATCTGATGGGTCTCAACTCGGCAGATCTATTGAAAGCATTGTGTTACCCCAGAGTGAAAGTTGGGAATGAGTATGTCACCAAAGGACAGACTGTGCAACAGGTACGTTTTGTTGGAGATAAATTATTTAACCATTCCAATGTAATCATTACTCCAGTGCCATAAACTCTATAACAGGGCTTTTCACCTGGCAGCCCTTGAGCCAAATCTACAGGATCCCGGGAATAACACCAGACTGGCCCATGAGTTTAGTTCGAAAAACTTGGAAGAGATGAACATTTTGGCAGCAGAAAAAACTCTTGAGCATTGTCATAGAGACAATCTTTGCCAAGTTTTTTGCAGTAGGTTCTTAAAAACAGCAAAGGGCTCCTGTTTAAAATACAGGGCAATTGTTTTTCTAAATTTTGTTACTCTGACAAAATGAATAGCAGATGTGTCTTAGAATAGTTGACGATTATACGATTCAAATCACAAAAGTTTGAATTGATGATCAACCTTGGGGCGAATTTTCGGACATTGAATCCCCCTCCTCCCAGAAAGGCGAGTTGAGTACCCACAAGGCTCTCGACTATGAGAAGCCTTAGTCGAAGACAGCCCTAATAAATGGCCAAAATTCTAATGTCCTCTGCAGTGGTTCTCAAAAATATACAAAATAAGAGTAATCGTGAAGGCACCCTGGTCTTTAGCTTTCAGGAATGTGGTCCCTAAAACAATTTGTTGAATGGCCCTCCCTATTGACATGTAAAGGTTGGTAACAACTAATATCCCAAAGTGATACATTGTGCTAGAAGCTAGTGATAAAAAATGTCAGCAGTATTAGGGACCTAGTAGTTAATGTTTGATCAGATTAAATGCCACGCTGCTGTGGGTTATTAGTACAATAAATCTTGCTGTCACAAAACCTTTGTAAAGCTCTTGCCTGTAGGGCATTGTAATCCATGACCCATGTAAGATGCTCGATGTTGTGGTACTTGAAATTTCATCGAAACAAAACTCAAAGTTGGCAAACTATTTTATGTTTTTTCGATTCTCCTGGCCAATAAAAAATTGAGTCATAGAGTTTATAATTCTCAAAAATTATCCAGGTTTTGAAATTCTCCTTAGCCCTTTGTAAAATTTCCAACTGAACTGTAGGGAAATCATGGAATTTTGACAAAGATAATACTGATTCAATTTTCCATAAGTAACTACACTGTACACAATACAGTCAGACTGTTTTATATAATTTCAGGTATACAACTCCATTGGTGCTTTGGCCAAATCCGTCTATGAAAAGATGTTTCTGTGGATGGTCATTCGCATTAATCAGATGCTGGACACAAAGCAACCACGCCAGTTTTTCATTGGCGTATTGGATATCGCTGGTTTTGAAATCTTTGATGTATGTGTGCATACATAATTACTGGTGTCAAAATGGAATCTTGTAGTTCAAGTCCAACATTGTCTTTTTCAGTATAATAGTCTGGAGCAGCTGTGTATCAATTTTACCAACGAGAAACTGCAACAGTTTTTCAATCATCACATGTTTGTGTTGGAGCAAGAAGAGTACAAGAAGGAGGGCATTGAGTGGGAGTTCATTGACTTTGGGATGGATCTGGCGGCTTGTATAGAACTCATTGAAAAGGTTAGTTACATCTTTTACCCAACATTCTTGAGAAATCATGACAATTTCACCTTTAAACCGCTGTTCTCCACAGCCGATGGGCATCTTTTCCATCCTGGAAGAGGAATGCATGTTCCCCAAGGCATCAGATACAACTTTCAAAAACAAACTCTACGACCAACATCTTGGAAAATCCAACAATTTTCAAAAGCCCAAGCCTGTCAAAGGCAAAGCTGAGGCTCACTTCTCCTTGGTTCACTATGCTGGCACTGTGGACTACAGCATCACGGGTTGGTTAGACAAAAACAAGGACCCACTCAATGAAACTGTAGTCCAGCTCTACCAAAAAGCAGGCCTAAAACTATTGGCCTTTCTTTATTGCAGTTATTCTTCATCAGATGGTAAGTCCTTGAATTACTAACACATTTCGGTGACACACTTTGCTTGTAAAGTGATTTATCATAAAATATTGGTTGTCAGAGAACGGTGGCAGATCTGGAGTTACGGCAAAGAAAGCTTCAAAAAAGAAGGGCTCATCTTTTCAGACAGTTTCAGCTGTTTTCAGGGTAACATCTTTATGAAACACAGTCTGATTACATTTTTATAAGTTTGCCACATGGTAATGACACTGATTCTTTCAAACAGGAGAACCTTGGGAAGCTCATGACCAATCTCAGGAGCACCCATCCGCATTTTGTTCGGTGTCTCATTCCAAATGAAACTAAAACTCCAGGTATTTCTGTTTTACAGGACTATACACTCACAGGTCACAAAAAGTAAGAAAAACCTGATGTGACCAAACTCAATTAAATTTATTTTAGATTACCTCTTGAGATTTGTCAAAATAGCTAAAGCCATTCATTTAATTGCACCGTTTCAATATTTTGTGGAAATAGGTTTTTCGTTAAGATTCAAACTAGAAATGAGCACACAAAAATATGATCAGATTGAGCTATTTTCTAATAAAACAGTGCAAGTCCCTGGTGACTAACCCTAGCTATTATAAATAAATAAATGGGTTGTACTTGCGCCATGCAAGGCGCTAACCAGCATCCATCAGGAGCAAGGGTGAAGTGTCTTGCTAAGGACACAACGGACGTGACGGGGTTGGTACTAGGTGGGGATTGAACCAGGGACCCTCGGGTTGCGCACGGCCACTCTTCCACTGCGCCATGTCGTCTATTGAGTGCCTTTTTGTTGTTGTTTTTATTGTTTGTCTTTTCAAGAATGAAAAATTAGTTAAAATGATAGGATTATACAGCCTGGATTAGACATTTGGATTCTAGCTAGGGGGAACGGCTTTAATGAAAACAAACAGCCAAAGAAGAATATAATATTACGTCGTATGTCCACAATCTTGTTGGGGATGTGTATCAAAAGCTGTGTCGGTTCTTATTTAGCACATCTGCCATAATTTTAAACTTTTGTAAAGTTTACTAGAAATTTGTTGTAGTGTTTTTGCATTATCCTGCTAACTTTAACAGCCAGGGTGGAACTGGACTTGACGGAGGTAACAACTGAAACTGTTGCGATGTGGATTTGGCAGCTATTGCAATTTTTTTTTAAAAATCATAAATTCAGCCATTTAACATTTTAGCTTCAATGAGCGTAGTGTCCCAAATGAAGAACCACCATCAAAACATCAGTGAACGCAACGTGACTGCATTATGACTGTGACTTTGGCCTTTAGGAATCATGGAACATCACCTGGTCATACACCAGCTGCGCTGTAACGGTGTGCTGGAGGGAATTAGGATCTGCAGGAAAGGGTTCCCCAGTAGGATTTTGTATGGGGATTTCAAGCAAAGGTATTGTAAGTAGAAGTAAAATAAGTCAGGACGTTGAATTGTTAATCGTATTTTTCTGTAGGTATAAAGTACTGAATGCCAGCGTGATCCCTGAAGGACAATTCATCGACAACAAGAAAGCTGCTGAGAAGCTCTTGGGCTCTATCGACGTGGATCATTTACAGTACAGATTTGGCCACACAAAGGTATCTTCAATCCATCGAACACACCAACATTTGCTTTAGGGTAGTTGTCAATGAATGTTTTATACCTGTATATGTTGTACAATTCTTCAGGTGTTCTTCAAAGCAGGGCTTCTGGGTCTGCTGGAAGAAATGAGGGATGAACGACTTGCCTCTCTCATCACCATCACTCAAGCCTTGTGCCGTGGTTTCCTCAGGAGGAAGGATTTTCTGCAAATGATGTCTCGGAGGTAAAGGGAATTATGGCACAAGAATCACAATAATTGAGAGCCAATGTTTATATTGATGCACAATTGCCTCAATTCTATCTTTGTAGAGAATGTATTTATATTATCCAGTACAACATCCGCTCCTTTATGAACGTAAAACACTGGCCCTGGATGAAGCTTTATTTCAAGATCAAGCCATTGTTGAGGAGCGCTGAAACTGAGAAGGAAATGGCCACCATGAAGGAAGAATTTGCCAAGTGCAAAGAGGATTTAGCCAAAGCCGAGGCTAAGAAAAAGGAGCTTGAAGCCAAAATGGTTTCTCTGATTCAAGAAAAGAATGACTTGTGTTTGCAGATCCAAGCTGTGAGTAGACCCTCCGACAAAAAAATGTATATTTGTCTTAATAGTTCCAGCAGATAGTGTTGTTTTATTTCTTTCTGATATGTATCATGCTTGAAAGGGATCGAACTTCATTATGAATGTGTGTGAACAAAAATAAACTTTTTTTATTTTCAATTTTAATTAAATGATAGCATATTTTATACATCCATGAAGTAAATTAAAACTAATTAATTTAATAAAACTTTACATTTTTTAATAAAAAAAAAAAAATAACATATTACATAGCTACACTTTTAAAGTAACTTGCTCAACATAAACTGTGATATGTTCAGACATAGGAGTTATGTCTTTATTTGGTTTTTATGGTTGAGTAGCTAAACTCAAGGTGAGCATGTGGAAAATAGTTTGGTTGAGTGAAATATAATATATAATTTTTTTAATTGTCTGGGTTTTTTTTTTCCTTTTGTTTTGAGCATTCTGTGTTGATGTATTTGCTGTGTTTTATGTGTGATGTAGGAAGGGGAAAGTTTGGCAGACGCAGAGGAAAGATGTGACGGACTCATAAAAATCAAGATTGTACTGGAGGCAAAAACCAAAGAACTGCGAGAACGACTGGAGGATGAGGAAGAAGTGAATGCTGAGCTTACCGCCAAGAGGAGGAAGCTGGAGGACGAATGTTTGGAGCTAAAGAGGGACGTTGATGACTTAGAGCTCACCCTGGTTAAAGTAGAAAAGGAAAAACATTCAACTGAAAACAAGGTTTGTGTCTTCTGGGTTTTTAACCTGCAAAGACAATTATTTCATTCAGAGTGATCCTTCAGGTCAAGAATCTGATAGAAGAGATGTCCACTCTGGATGATACCATTGCCACATTATCCAAGGAGAAGTCTGCTTTGCAGCAAGCGCATCAGCAGACCCTTGAGGACCTGCAAACAGAGGAAGACAAAGTCAACTCTCTGAGCAAAGCTAAGGTCAAGCTGGAGCAACAAGTTGATGATGTATGTCAAAAGCCTTTACTCTTTTTCTAAATCCATGCGATGATGGCTTTAAAATCTCACTGAAAATGTATCTATGGGTTAGCTTGAGGGCTCTCTAGAACACGAGAAAAAGTACCGCATGGATGTCGAAAGGGCCAAGAGAAAAATAGACGCAGATCTTAAACTAGCCCAAGAAGCCATCATGGATTTGGAAAATGACAAAAAACAGCTGGAGGAGAACCTTAAAAAGTATGCACTGATACAAATATTTAAACCAGAGCCCAATTGCTTATGAAGGTGCCATTTGAATATGTGCTATGTTTTTTCAGAAAAGACTTTGAAATGAGTCAACTTTCATCCAAAATCGAGGATGAGCAGAGTATGGCTGGCCAGTCTCAGAAGAAAATCAAGGAGCTGCAGGTATTTTAGAAATAAATCAATATTTTCATTTAGAACATAAATCAATTGAATGAATACAATTACATACCATTGAACGTAAATTCAACACACTTAACTGATTAATAAAAATGGATCAGACTGAACCGCACCCTGAGGAAACTTGCTTTGACATTCCACGTACAGATGACATATGCAGAAATGATTTGAGGTCATGATACAATTTCTTTGAAAAGACCCTCTCCCCCCTCTGTCTGCCGGCGCAACACTACTTAGAACGCATGCTCGGAAAAAAATGCTCGTCATAGTCACCTCTAACCTGGAAGTGTATCTTTACCCTGTTTTTTAATGTAGACTATTGCCACATTTCTTTTAACAGTAAACTTTGCTCGCCTCACCATCAGCAGCTGTTAGACTAGCCCCGTTGTAGTGAATCACACCTGAGCCATCACACATGAATCATATCTTTAATGGACATGTGAAAGTTAACAATGTGATAAAGAACATTTCACAACAATCATAGATATCTGTTCTGCTTGTAGGCTGAAATTGGCGGTCGTCCTTGACGGCCGCAACCACTTCATGGCTTCACAGTAGTTATTAGGGCTGCGAATCTTTGGGTGTTTCACGATTCGATTCAATATCGATTCTTGGGGTCACAATTCGATAATACATGGATATTTTTTATTTGATTCGATTCTCGATTCAAAAACAATATTTTTCCGATTCAAAACGATTCTTTTTTCATTCAATGCATAGGATTTCAGCAGGATCTACCCCAGTCTGCTGACATGCAAGCAGAGTAGTAGATTTAAAAAAAAAAAAGCTTTTATAATTGTAAAGGACAATGTTTTATCAACTGATTGCAAGAATGTAAATTTGTTTTAACTATTAAACAAACCAAAAATCTGACTTATTTTATCTTTGTGAAAACATTGGACACAGTGTGTTGTCAAGCTTATGAGATGCGATGCAAGGGTAAGCCACTGTGACACTATTGTTCTTTTATTTTTTTTATAAATGTCTAATGATAATGTCAATGAGGGATTTTTAATCACTGCTATACTGAAATTATAACTATTATTGATACTGTTGTTGATAATATTTATTTTTGTTTCACTAGTTTTGGTTTGTTTTGTGTCCTGTTTGTGTCTACTCAATTGCTCTGTTTATTGCAGTTCTGAGAGTTGCTGGGTCAGGTTTGGTTTTGGAATTGGATTGCATTGTTATGGTATTAATGTGTAGTGGTTTGTTGGATTGATTAAAAAAAAAAAAAATGATTTTTTTCAAATGAGAATTGATTCTGAATCACACAACGTATTTGATTCGATTCGTATTCGAATCGATTTTTTCCCACAGCCGTAGTAGTTATGGAGTACTAAACTAGACGTTAAGTAATCACTCGGCATACATCGCGGACAATAACTGATACAGGCTGCTTTGCCAGTCCAAATGTATTTGCTGTTTTTCGTAGTCTGTCGTCTCCCGTTTGACAAATGGACAACGTTTTTCACGAATTAGAATCACAGCTGATCCGGACATTCGAAAGTTCTCTTTCCGTTCAGCTGGCACAACACCCTCGTTGACAAACATATCCCACCAGGCCTTGTGCAAAAACGTCACTCAACCGTCCATGTTGCCGTCTGAGAGGTGTTGTATCCAAAATAGGTGCATTCTTGAGTTTGCTTCTCTTAAGGTATTCATGTGTGATTTCCACACGTGCATGTCTGGATGACTCGCCTCCATCTTCCTGACATCACTTCCTGTGTGGGGCGCAGTCTTTCTGGCGTCACTTCCTCACCAAACTCAGTTTGTAAACGATCAATGACTCCATACAAAGCTAAGAGCCGGAGGTTCAAGAAATAGACTGCACTTATCCGTGTAAAAAAATGTTCGAAGAGGGGCACCTTAAACACAGATTTGATGTGGCTGAAATGAGGCTCAGGCTAAATAATGGCCTTAGTCTGTAACTTTTGGGACCCCCGTTAATTAGGAGCCCTTGGAATTGTCCTAACTTGTGTCCCTGCTTAAACAACCCACGTTTGTTGGAGTTTTCCTAGTATGTAGCCTACTTTTAGTATAAACATGACACCTGTCCTGTGACACCAATCTTAGGCACGCATCGAAGAGCTGGAAGAAGAGATTGAAGCAGAGCATTTGGCCCGAGCCAAGGTGGAGAAGCAGAGGTGTGACCTCTCAAGGGAGCTTGAGGAGATCAGTGAGAGGCTGGAGGAGTCCGCAGGGGCAACCACAACTCAGATAGAGATGAACAAGAAGCGAGAGGTGGAATTTCAGAAATTGAGACGAGACCTCGAGGAGTCCACCCTCCACCACGAGGCCATAGCTGCCGCACTGAGAAAGAAACACGCGAACAGTGTGGCTGAGTTGGGAGAGCACATTGACAACCTGCAGCGAGTCAAACAGAAGCTGGAGAAGGAGAAGAGCGAGTACAAGATGGAGGTTGATGACATGTCTGGTAGTGTGGAGGCTGCAGTCAAAGCCAAGGTAATCTGGGGTTGTATAACTAAGTGGTCTAAAAGTAACTATTTTTTTCATGACATTATTATGTTTGAATTGTTTTTAAAACGCAGAGCAATTATGAGAAGCTGTGTCACTCCATGGAGGACCAACTGAGTGAATACAAGACAAAACACGATGAAGACACACGTTTGATAACCGACTTAAATGCTCAAAGGTCACGGCTTCAGAATGAAAATGGTAATTTCTGGAGTACAATCTTGAAAAAATGACTCTTGTTGATGTTTACTGAAGTTATTTGTGTGACTAGGTGAGTTTTCTCGTCTTCTTGGGGAGAAGGAAACAAGCCTTGCTCAAATATCAAAAGCCAAGCTTGCCTTCTCCCAGCAAATTGAGGATCTCAAGAGGCAGGTTGAAGAGGAAACTAAGGTATTTTGTACTATGGTTTTCTTCATTTTAGAAGCAATAGTCAGTGATGCAAATGTTATTCGACGCTTGCATGTTTTATAGCTTAGGACAAATTGGAAGCAATGTCGCGGAAACCTGTGAAAGATGTTGAAACATACTGTACCTCCTAGATCAGGGGTGTCAAACTCAAATACAGAGTGGGCCAAAATTTAAAACTGAACAAAGCCGCAGGCCGAGGTTGAACAAATTAATCTTTTAATAGGGACCCAAAAAAAAGATTTTCTTTTAATAGGGACCCCAAAAAAAAGTTTTCATTGAATATTGAACAAACAAGGCTTATATAACTTTATAGTGACATGCAAAATTGAGTTTAAAATAATAATAATAATAATTAGAAAATATCAATGGCATATCAAATCAAATTTAAATAAAAATTGAATGCCTCTTTTGTATTTGCAGCCTTCTGAGGTAAATATTAACATTAACTTTTTCCAGAGGCTAATACATTTGAAAATAAAATAATGAATGAATCAACCATTCAGGCCTTTTTACTGCTCAGTTAATGTCGGGGCTCAGGTGGATGGGCTTAGGGGGGCGGGGTTTGTTGGTAGCGGAGAGGGGGTGTATATTGTAGCGGTCCGGGAGAGTTAGTGCTGCAAGGGGTTTTGGGTATTTGTTCTGTTGTGTTTATGTTGTGTTACGGTGCGGATGTTCTCCCGAAATGTGTTGGTCATTCTTGTTTGGTGTGGGTTCACAGAGTGGCGCATATTTGTAACAGTGTTAAAGTTGTTTATATGGCCACCCTCAGTGTGACCTGTATGCTGTTGATCAAGTATGCCTTGCATTTACTTACATGTGTGTAGAAGCCACATATATTACGTGACTGGGCCGGCACGCTGTTTGTGAGGAGGAAAAAAAGACTTGACGACAGGTTGCAGGGGACGCTAAAGGCAGTGCCTTTAAGGCACACCCCCAATATTGTTGTCCGGGTGGAATTCGGGAGAATGGTTGCACCGGGAGATTTTCGGGAGGGGCACTGAAATTCAACAGTCTCCCGGGAAATCGGTGAATGCGGTGTTACAGCGGCACCGCTGTACAACACCGGCGGGCCAGATCTAATGTTAATTTGATATTGCCTCAAGGGCCAAATTAAATTACATGGTGGGCCAGATTTGGCCCGCGGGCCAGAGTTTGACACCTATGTCCTAGATGGATGGCAACACAAGATCATCTTTTATGTGTTTAGTTGCACAAATGTATGTTGAATAGGACTAGATCATAATAAATAAAACTGAGAATTACTGCGGGGATTATCACCAGTTTTGCTATTGCAACAAATAAATCACGTCAGGCTTTTGTCAGCAATTTTAAGGCTTAAAGCCTGATGTGACAGACGTATACTGTACGTCAAATATATCAATATTATTTGTGGCACATAATAATTTATATAAAAAATATATAGTAAGAAAAGTTACATTGTAATATTTGATAGCTTATTTTAGCATTACAATGGTTACATTTTTAAAAATAAGCTTTGGAAATTAGTATGCACTGTATATCATGTGTTTACATGACACACTTCCTTTAAGGGAAGCCATATCCTGCGAGAGTCACATGACTGTCACATGACAGCAATTCCTAAATGTTTCATATGTGTTACTCAAGTCCAGCACAAAGTTTTTAGGGTTAATTTTAGGACATGAAAAGTGTGGCTAAGCATATCGCCATGGGTTTAGGTTAGGTAAGAATTGTGCTTGATGACCAATAAAATTACACTTACAGAGTTAATCATTTAATAGCTCATTGAGCTGAAGTCTTGCTGGCTCAGTTTAAGGATGGGTACCTTTCACAATTGAACTGATACAGTACCATTCCAAATACCTGGAAATTGATACCACTACTCAACGGTAAAAATTTCCGCTACATTTTTTTGTGTTCATGTGGTATACATGTCATGTTGTTTGAAAATAAAATCAAATTTAAAAAAAAATTTAAACATTGAGGTGATAATGATAACTGTGTTGACGAGTTTTTATATCTTGTTTTCTTACACTTCTTTGTCTTATTTGCCAGCAGGCCTTCATATCAATTTGTCATAGTTGTGAAGTAGTCCCACCGTTATGTTTAAAGTGCTTGTCACAATCTTCTTAGCCGGAGTATAACCCAATGCAAAGCAAAAATAATAAGAATGATGACAAAAAACACTCAAAAAGGAGTGAGGAAAAATAATTTGGGAAGTTGTTGTGGAGAGGTAATAGTTAAAACTACTCAGCAACGCCAGGGCAGAGCCACAGGAGAAAAGAAGCGTGAATGGAGCCAAAGCAGAGGCGATGAGCACGACCGGAAGGGTGAACCATTAGGAATCTACTGGTGCTGAGTAAATGGACTGGAGAGCTTAAGTACCCAGGAGGAATTGAGTATCAGGGTTGTGCGTAGGTGGCTCCGCACCATGTCCAAGAAACCAGGCACTGCAACAAAAAGCAGACAGATCATGACAACAAGCGATATTGTATTTTGTTGAGTCCAACAAAGTGCTTATACTATAAGTATTGTACTTTTTACACACCAGCTGTTTGATTGTAATGTGCTTCTTAGTTGTAGGTTTGTTCTTAGTTGAGGTGTTGAATTTGCCATGTAAAATTGCTATTGCTACTCAGTGGCATGTATATGGCATATCCCATGCACATTAGCGTTGATCTAGTGCACGTTAGAAAGTGGAGCCTTACAATTTAGTTTTTTCTATCAGGCATGCTCTCTTTGTTGGCATGGAAAATTGCAATGTTAACTATTTTGATCAATCAATCAATGTTTATTTATATGGCCCTAAATCACAAGTGTCTCAAAGGGCTGCATAAACCACAACGACATCCTCGTAGAGCTCACATAAGGGCAAGGAAAAACTCACACCCAGTGGGAGGTCGGTGACAGTGACAATGATGACTATGATGACTATATGTGGGCAACCCCACCCCCCAGTCCCCATAGGGGACCGAAAGCAATGGATGTCGAGCGTGTCTAACATGATATTGTGAAAGTCCAATCCATAGTGGATCTAACATAACGGTGAGAGTTTAGTCCAAAGTGGATCCAATATAGTAGCGAGAGTCCCGTCCATAGTGGAGCCAGCAGGAAGCAGTCGCCAGCGGAGGCGGATCAGCAGCGCAGAGATGTCCCCAACCGATACACAGGCGAGCGGTCCATTCTGGGTCCCAACTCTGGACAAGCGGTCCATCCTGGGTCCCGACTCTGGACAGCCAGTACTTCATCCATGGCCACCGGACCTGTGACCCCACACATGACCTTAACATAGTCCGAGGTCACATTATTATGGGAGACGCACTGCATCCTGTCAGTAAGATAAGAGTTAAACCAAGACAGGGCTAACTCTGACATACCAAATCGTGTTTTGATACGCTCTAATAAAATATTATGATCGACGGTATCGAAAGCAGCGCTAAAATCGGGGAGCAGCAACATAGATGACGCATCAGAATCCATCGTTAGCAATAGATTATTAGTCATTTTTGCGAGAGCTGTCTCCATAGAGTGATTTGCCCTGAAACCGGATTGAAAGGTTTCACATAGATTGTTAGACGCTAAGTGTTCATTTAGCTGCTCTGCAACAGTTAATGTTAACCTGTTTGCCCGCCAATTGCTTGAGCCGGTATTGAGTCCGCAACCGGATGTGACGTTCCGAGCAGAAAAAGCATCAAAATATGGTACCTTTGGATTTATGTGAATCGGTATCCGATGGCCATGGATGAAGTACTGGCTGTCCAGAGTCGGGACCCAGGATGGACCACTCACCTGTGTATCGGCTGGGGACATCTCTGCGCTGCTGACCTGCCTCCGCTTGGGATGGTTTCCTGCTGGCTCCGCTGTGGATAGGACTCTCACTGCTGTGATGGATCCGCTTTGGACTGGACTCTCGCAGCTGTGTTGGATCCACTATGGATTGAACTTTCACAGTATCATGTTAGACCCCCTCGATAGCCATTGGGGGGGTGGGGGGGGATGGGGGTCCTCGCCAAGGTTCTTAGTCATCATTGTCACCGACGCCCCACTGGGTGTGAGTTTTCCTTGCCCTTATGTGGGCCTACCGAGGATGTCGTAGTGGTTTGTGTTGTGGTTTGTGCAGCCCTTTGAGACACTAGTGATTTAGGGCTACATAAGTAAACATTGATTGATTAATTGATATAACGAATCCCAATAAAAGTACTGCATTTTTTACCTATCCCTTGTTCAGCTGATGTCTTAGTTTTGCAAACTCTAAATTATTTGACTTAAATGGAAATTTGAATTTCCAAAATATATAAAAATGTTTGGAAAGGAGACATTAAAGAAGAAAATATATTAACAAACCCAAATGGATCAAATTGTATTGTCAATGGTGGAGGTTAGGCAAATATATGTATCTTTATTTAAATCACCAATGTCCCCCCAATGTCAGGCCAAGAGTGCAATCGCCCACGCTCTCCAGTCTGCACGTCATGACTGTGATCTGCTTAGGGAGCAGTTTGAAGAAGAGCAGGAGGCCAAGGCGGAGCTACAGAGAGCCATGTCCAAGGCCAACACTGAGGTGGCTCAGTGGAGGACCAAATATGAGACTGATGCTATTCAGCGTAACGATGAGCTGGAAGAGGCAAAGTTAGGGTTGTCGTCAAACAAACACAAAGAAATATCAAGTATTTACTGCCGCTCCAGATTACATATTCTTTGTTTTTGCTTTTTTAAGGAAAAAACTGACTCAACGTTTGCAAGAAGCAGAAGAAGCTGTTGAGGGTGTGAACGCCAAATGCTCCTCATTGGAGAAAACCAAGCAGAGGCTCCAAGGAGAAGTGGAAGACCTCATGGTTGATCTGGAAAGGGCAAATATGCAAGCGGACGTTCTGGATAAAAAGCAGCGAAGCTTTGATAAGGTCAGAGGGATGCACTGCATGCAATTATTGGCTAATACTAGCGATGTAACAATATCAAAATGTCACAGTACAATATTATCGAATGTCACTTCCATCCATCAATCTTCTTTCGCGGCGGCAGCAGCCTCAGCAGACTTCCCTCTTCCCAGCTACTTTGTCAAGCTCTTCCCGGGGGATCTCGAGCCATTCCCAGGCCGGCTGGGAGACATAGTCTGTCCACCGTGTCCTGGGTTTTCCCCAGGGTTTCTTACCGGTCGGACGCGCCCTAAACACTTCCCCAGGGAGACGTTCAGAATGCCCAAAACCACCTCATCTGGCTCCTATCGATGTGGAGAGGCAGTGGTTTTACTCTGAGCTCCACCCAAATGACAGAACTTCTCCCTCCATCTCTAGGAGCGACCTGACGAAAGAAACTAATTTCGACCTCGTACCCATGATCTTGTCCTTTCAGTCAAAACCCAAAGCTCATGACCATACTAGGTGAGGATAGGGACGTAGATCGACCGCTATATTGAGAGCTTTGCATTTGGACTTAGCTCCTTTTTCACTCCGACTGACTAATACAGGGTCCGCATCACTGCAGACGCTGCACTGATCCGCGTGTCGATCTCACGGTCCACTTGAGAACACGACCACGAGGTACTTGAACTCCTCCACATAGGGCAGGATCTCCTCCTCAACCCGTAGATGGCACTTCACCTTTTCATAGGCGAGATTCATGGACTGGGACTTGGAAGTACTGATTCCCATACCAGTCGCTTCCGACTCAGCTGCTAACTGATCCAGTGAGAGCTGAAGATCCTGGTCAGATGAAGCCAACCGGATCACATCATCTGCAAAAAGCAGAGACCTAATCCTACATCCACCAAACCGGATTGCTTCAACGCCCTGACTACGCATTGAAATTGTGTCCATAAAAGTTGTAAACAGCATCGGTGACAAAAGGCAGCGCCAGCGGAGTCCAACAGGTCCGACTTACTGCCGACACGGTACGATATTAACAAAGTATTAAAGGGCAACTGCACTTTTTGAGGAATGTTGTCAATTGTTCACAATCATTGTGAAAGACATGACCACGGATGTATTTTTTTCAATGCATTCTAAATATTAAATAAACGTAAATAAAAGTCTGCTTACAGCGAATCCGTTGGGAGGTCCTATATTTAGTCCATAAAACGCAATAAAAAAATGATCCAAAAAACGTCAACAATACTCCATTTACATTTTGTGCCTTGAATATTAACCAAGTATTAGTGAAATTGTTATTATATGTGCTAACACAGACAAACTATTCATAGCGGCGCTGTGATCACAAGCTTGTGTGGCTATCTTACCTATATCAACTGGTGAGCTGTTTCCTCGCTTCTGCGCTCGTACAAGTTCATTCTAGATCAGGCGTGCCCACACTTTTTCTGCAGGCGAGCTACTTTTCAATTGACTGGGTTGAAGGAATGTACCTCATTCATATATATAATTTGTATTTAATTATTTATGAAAGATACGTTTTTGTTAACATGTTAAAGGTGTTTAATGATAACACAAGCATGTTTAACACATATAGATTTATTTTGTTTCATGAAGACAAGAATATAAGTTGGTGTATTACCTGATTCTGATGACTTGCATTGTTTGGAATCAGACAGTAGTGCTGATAACGTCCACATTTTAATAATGGAGGAGAAAAATGTCCTCCTCTCTGTCCAATACCCCATGAAAGTGGTTGGTTTTTGGCGTCTTACAGTATTTGTCCAGCTTCCATACTCGTTTTTATACATTTTGCAAGAAATACATTGAGGGCCAACTCTGCAGCTTGCTAACATGTGCACGCTAGCTTTCTGAGACTCTTGTTTTGTTAGCGCAGGCAGGATGAAGCAGGGCTTTTATTGTGAAGACAGCAACTGTGCAGTCTGTCTTTATAGGGTTTTAACAGCAGGTACAGCGTGAGAGTTTTGAAATAAGAAGTGTTTCTCATCCTCCACTCAGTCATGTTTTCCTAAAAATGATCTGGCAGCAGCCAGCGTCATCTCAGAAGCAGTGCCGTGAATGTCAATCAAGTGACGAAAGTGACGTCGTAGTAAAGATTGATGATCGCAAATTTTTAGGTTTATTTTTTTAATGCTTGGTTTGCGATCAACTGACACACCCTCCACGATCGACCGGTAGCTCGCGATCGACGTAATAGGCATTCCTGTTTTAGATCATGAATCATGCCTCTTACCTGGATAATAGAAGGATGAGGATGTAATTTGATTAGTTGGTAAAGTGTGACAGCCAATTTAGACACGGGAACGGCGAGACATAACGGAAAGGCTCTTGGTCTTTTCTTTGTGAGGATTATGAGTCAATCTTCATCTAAACAGGAATGTATGAACATCCTAGCAGTCGGCATCCTAATGACAGCAAACATTGTACTGTAAGTGATGTTTTATTATGTTTGTTGACTCTCATGAAGTTTGCAGTGAGTAATAATCAGTGATGTTAATAAAAAGAGAATGTTGCGATGCGTTTTAAATAAATGTGCCGCGTATGCTTAAAATGAGCAAAGTACGTAAATATTACAATTTATTATAAATGTGCCTGTTACTACAATGCATACATACATCATAATTATCATAATTAATTGAGGTGTTTGTGTGTTTTAAGGGCTTTGTGAGCAGAATTTTGATCCCATTTATGTAATATTGAAAATGCATAAAAAAGAAAAAACTATTTGTTCTTGTCTTACATACAGATTGAGAAAGCTAGGCAAAATTCCAAAAATGTGCAGTTCCTCTTTAAGGCCACGGTACGATATTATTGTGCAATTGTCAAAAAGAAACAGTGGCAGGAATGTTTAGGATAAACACACTTACTGAAATGGACTAACATTGGCCTTTTCTTTGTTCTATTCATATTTATTACTGCAAACATGTATTTTAAGTACAAAGAATAGTGCAGGAAAGTTAACTGACAATTTATCTTTTAAAAATGTAAATACCTCCAAAACCGATATTTAGCTTAGCTGGTTTTAAATATATTTTCCGGGTGACAGTTTATCAAGTAGCATCTCATATTACCCGCGGTGTGCAAAATCTGTGGTTGTTCCGCATGCTGTGACCCATTATATGTCGCTTTGGAAATGATCAAGACGAAGGTAGCGCTTTAGTACGCAGACCTCCGCCAAAGAGGTAATGTTTTCGCCACGGTTTGTTTGTCTGTTGGCAACATAACTCAAAAAGTTATGGATGGCTTTTGATCAAATGTTCTGCAAATGTCCATAAAAAAACAACACCTCATATCTACTATGGACAAACTTCTCCCACATGCATCTTCCTTTCCTCCCCTTTGCGGTGTTCCACACCCGCACCTTGCCAGTCCCGCGCTGTGCAGAGAATTGTACGAGTTGTAATTTATTTTCAGACTGGCCAATGCAAAAGCGCCAGAAAAAAAACCTACACCCACCAAGTTTTAGTTTGCATTATTGTGAGGATTTTGAAACTGCTATCTACAATACGGTTACATCCTTAGTTAACATGCATGGATAAGTAGTTTGGTGAATTTCAGCCATGAAGCAACAATTAAAATCTTGTTTTTAGATTCTGTCCGAGTCAAAACTGAAGTATGAAGAGTGCCAGGCTGAGCTGGAAGGATCGCAGAAGGAGTGCCGCTCCCTTGGCACAGAACTCTTCAAAATAAAGAACTCTTATGAAGAAACTCTCGAGCAACTTGAGGTCCTGAAACGAGAGAATAAGATTTTACAACGTATGTCAATTTCGTTATTACACGCCCACTAGCCAACATTGTTTTTCTATTTGATAAGTACCTGAATCTGATTTTGAAATATGATTTGTAGAGGAGATCTCTGACCTGACTGACCAGCTTGGTGAGAATGGTAAAGCCCTTAACGAGCTGGAGAAGACTAAGAAACATTCAGAATGCGAGAAGAGTGAGATCCAGACTGCTTTGGAGGAGGCTGAGGTAAGGTAATGTAATATAGCACCAGAGAAAAATATGCACTCACTGAAAAGATAGTTCCCTGGTGGAAAATACTTGTGAAATATGAACAATTCTTGTGGGGCGGCATAGCTCGGTTGGTAAAGTGGCTGTGCCTGCAACTTCAGGGTTCCAGTTTTGATTCCTGTTCCGCCACCCTAATCATTTAAATGTAACTTAGATATTGGGTTTCAGTATGTAAAGCGCTTTGAGTAACTAGAGAAAAGCACTATATAAATATAAGTCACTTCACTTCACACTTAAGCGTCCATGATAACGTTGCTTGGATGACAACATATGTTGCTCCAAAACCTGTATGGACCTTTCAGCATTAATGGTGCCTTTACAGATGTGTAAGTTACCCATGCCTTGGGCACTAATGCACCCCCATACCATCACAGATGCTGGCTTTTGAACTTTGCGCCTACAACAATCCGGAAGGGTATTTTCCTCTTGGTTCCGGAGGACACCACTTCCACAGTTTCCAAATACAATTTGAAATGTGTACTTGTCAGACCACAGAACACTTTTCCACTTTGCATCAGTCCATCTTAGATGAGCTCGGGCCCAGCGAAGCCGGCGGCGTTCCTCGGTGTTGTTGATAAATGGGTTTTGCTTTGCATAGTAGAGTTTTAACTTGCACTTACAGATGTAGCGACCAACTGTAGTTACTGACAGTGGTTTTCTGAAGTGTTCCTGAGCCCATGTGGTGATACCTTTTACACACTGATGTCGGTTTTTGATGCAGTCCCGCCTGAGGGATCAAAGGTCCGTAATATAATCGCTTACGTGCAGTGATTTCTCCAGATTCTCTGAATCTTTTGATAATTTTACGGACTGCAGATGGTAAAATCCCTAAGTTCCTTGCAATAGCTCGTTGAGAAATGTTGTTCTAAAACTTTTCGACAATTTGCTTACAAATTGGTGACCCTCGCCCCATCCTTGTTTGTGAATTACTTAGCATTTCATGGAAGCTGCTTTTCTACCCAATTATGGCACCCACCTGTTCCCAATAAGCCTGCACACCTGTGGGATGTTCCAAATAAGTGTTTGATGAGCATTCCTCAACTTTATCAGTATTCATTGCCACCTTTCCCAACTTCTTTGTCACATGTTGCTGGCATCAAATTCTAAAGTTAATGATTATTTGCAAAAAAAAATGTTTATCAGTTTGAACATCAAATATGTTGTCTGTGTAGCATATTCAACTGAATATGGGTTGAAAATGATTTGCAAATTGTTGTATTCCGTTTATATTTACATTTTACACAAGTTTCCAACTCATATGGAAACGGGGTTTGTATATCATAATTCATATCTCTCTTTCAGGCTTCTTTGGAACACGAGGAGTCCAAAATTCTCCGTGTCCAGCTGGAGCTCACTCAAGTCAAAGGAGAAGTGGAACGCAGGCTGTCTGAAAAGGACGAGGAGATTGACCAGATGAAACGCAACCACCAGCGCACGGTGGAGATCCTGCAGTCCACGTTGGATGCCGAAGTACGCGGCAAGAATGAGGCCATGAGAATCAAGAAGAAGATGGAGACTGACCTCAACGAGATGGAGATGCAGTTGAACCATGCAAATAGACAGGCCTCTGAGGCCCAGAAGCAGCTGAGGAACATGCAAGCCCACCTCAAAGTGAAACATCACCCCAACGACTTTAATCCAAATTGAATTTGCACTTATAGGCACTGCCAATACCTTGGTTTCTCTCTCATTGCAGGAGCAAGCTCTTCACCTGGACAATGCATTGCGATGTCAAGAGGACCTGAAGGAGCAGGTGGCCATAATGGAGCGCAGGAACTTCCTGATGCAGGCAGAGGTGGAAGAGCTGAGGGCTGCCTTGGAACAGTCGGACAGAGGCCGCAAATTAGCCGAACAGGAACTGGCCGAGGCCTGTGAGAGAGCTGCACTCTTGCACTCTCAGGTGAGGAGCATGAATGAAGTAGGAGGAGATCTCTTCTTGAGAACTCTTGTTTTGCAATGCAGAACACTGGTCTCCTCAACTCTAAGAGGAAGCTGGAAGCAGATGTCAGCCAGCTGCAGGGGGAGCTAGAGGATGCCCTCCAAGAGGCTCGCAATGCTGAGGAGAAAGCAAAAAAAACAATCACTGATGTAAATATCACAGAATGTTTTGTTGGCTGCTTTTGCATTTATGTTTGTTCTTACAACTGGGAATTGCATGTAAATGCTGAAGCCGAACTGAAATGCTAACATTTAGCATGCTAGTCAGATAGTGTCTTGTAACAAAAACCATGACTTAACAGTTAGCAAGTACCAAAATACTGTATATGGTTGAGGTGTACACCTTTAAAAACAGACTGCAGAATTAACCAGCTAATATCAGCATGCTTAACATTAAAGCCTGGTGTAAGCGACGCCGTCTTGCCCCCTGCCCCTGCGTACCCTCCCGCAGACCTTGCGTGTCCATGTCAGTGGCCATGCAGACCGCAGAGCTGTGATTGGTCAGCTTTTTAATTTTTTAAGATGTATTTTAAATAATCAATCCAACAAAATAATACGCAATAATACCATAATAATACAATTCCATAGCCGGCCTTCCGCCCGAATGTATCTGAGATAGGCTCCAGGAGCCCCGCGACTCCGAACAGGACAAGCGGTAGAAATGGATGGATGGAATTCCAAAACCAATCCTGGCCCAGCAACATTCAGAATACCAATCAACAGAGCAATTGAGAGGAAACACAAACATGACACAAAACAATCCAAAAGTAGTCAAACAAAATGAATAATATCAACAATAGTATCAATATTGATAATAATTTTGATAATTTCTAACACAGCAGTGATTAGAATTTTCTCATTGACGTTATCATCACAGCCATTTATAAAGAAATAAAAACATTTAAAAAGAATGAACAATAGTGTCGGAGTGACTTACACTTGCATCACATCTCATAAGCTTGACAACACATTGTGTCCAATATTTTTCAGCTCATGAAGAGGAGGGTCCCTGAACACAGGAGAGCAGACTTTTGGTCTGGAATGCACAAATTACTGTATGATATAAAGGAGCAGTGATTGAAAATTTGCAAGCAAATTAATATTTTGTACTTTATACCTAGGTGCGCTATAAAAAAATATTACTTAATGTGTCGTTTTTCATCTTATTTTGTTTCGTTCAACAGAAGTCACACAAGCTGAAGTGTATTTTTTATGGCCAATCTTGTGCTAAAAAATTCCTAAAAAATGCACACACTGTTTTTCTCTCAGACATAACACTTCGTCATTCTCTGTCAATCATCTTTCAAGCATGTTACGTTCACAGAAACTCTGAACATCAATAACACATGACAATATAGATCAGACCTGGGCAAATTAAGGCCCAGGGTGTCAAGGCCAGAACAGGACTCTGAACACAGATGCAGGATTTTAAGAAAATATATTTATTTGGATAAGGGAAAGGGTCCAAAAGGGGAGAAACTAAACAGGCTATCAAAACAGAGCTTACCTAACCTCTAAACTAACAAAAATCTCAATAAACTCAAAACGCTCCAGCAGCGGAGGGAAAAAAGGTGCTAAGAATACCAAATGCAAAATACAACAAAAAGCGCTCCAACGGAGGCAATGCTAAGAAGCTAATCTTACCTGACAAAAAGGTTTACAAACAAATAAAGTCCCGTGGATCAAAAGGGTACAAAAACGTGGCAATGACTGTGGACATGGAACGCTGGAGGTACGCACAAAAGATACGAAACACTCTGGCACAGGACATGAGGAGGGCGAGACATTTATACACATGAGGAAGGGTGACACAGGTGGGCACAATCAGGCAATCAGGAAGGACGTCAAACCAGTGAAACAAGAGGAAGGGCAAGTGATCTGAAACGAGAGGCAGAGTCAGCATTTCAAAATAAAACAGGAAATGAAAAAACATGAAATCAGACGAAACCCAGACAAGACTTCACCCAGGTGTGACACGGGGGACACATGCGGCCCGTTAAGGTTTATAATCTGGCCCACAAGACTGACTTTGAAGTGTATACCTGTAAAAATAGCAAAAAAAACCCCACAACATTAATGTTAGCATGTGTGCATGCTAGCAGTTGACTAATATTAGCAAGGAGCATTTAGACTTTGGAACGGTTTGATTCGGTTGAGAAATGGGGAACAAATTTAATTCCTGGAAATGTTGGAATTTTTGGCAAATACAAAAATGGAAGCACACCTCTTTTGAATGAGCCCAAAATGTTGAGAGTGGAATGGGTTTCATCGGATGAAAGATATCGCAGAAAACAGGCAAAAAAAAAAAGTAAAATAATAATCGAAATACTACTGGTTTGATCTAAGAAAGGTTATTGTGTATTAAAACACATGCAAACCTGATAGCACATAAAACACTCAACTACAGAGTATTGCAAAACTAGCTAAATAAAGAGCGTAATCCATTAAGCGCAGACCTGGGCAAATTAAGGCCCAGGGGCCACATGCGGCCTTTTAAAGGGGAACATTATCACAATTTCAAAAGGGTCGAAAACAATAAAAATCAGTTCCCAGTGGCTTGTTGTATTTTTTAAAAAAAAATTCAAAATTTTACCTAAATAAAACTTTAAAGTGCCTTATTTTCGCTATCTTCGAAGCCACTGTCCATTTTCCTGTGACGTCATACAGTGCTGCCAATGTAAACAAACAATGGGAATAGCACAGCAAGATATAGTGATATTAGCTCGGATTCAGACTCGGATTTCAGCGGTTTAAGCGATTCAACAGATTACGCATGTATTGAAACGGATGTTTGGAGTATGAAAGTATTGAAGAAGAAACTGAAGCTATTGAGCGAATAGCTATTGACGCTATTCATAGCCATAGCATGGGCGAATAGCTGCGTTAGCATCGCCGGTAAAATGTGCGGACCAAACGATCAGGACTTTCGCATTTTGTGATAATGGAGCAACTTAAGTCCGTCGATTTCAATCTGGCCCGCCGGACATTCCCAAATTTTTTAGATCTTTAAGATGGAAACTGGGCTTCACGGTGACAGAGGGGTTAGTGCGTCTGCCTCACAATATGAAGATCCTGAGTAGTCAGAGTTCAATCCTGGCCTCGGGATATTTCTGTGTAGAGTTTGCATGTCCTCCCCGTGAATGCGTGGGTTCCCTCCGGGTACTCCTGCTTCCTCCCTCTTCGAAAGACTTGCACCTGGGGATAGGTTGATTGGCAACACTAAATTGGCCCTAGTGTGTGAATGTGAGTGTGAATGTTGTCTGTCTATCTGTGTTGGCCCTGCGATGAGGTGGCGACTTGTCCAGGGTGTACACCGCCTCCCGCCCGATTGTAGCTGAGATAGGCACCAGCGCACCCCGCGACCCCAAAGGGAATAAGCGGTAGAATATGGATGGGTTTTCAAATGACCGTCAGTCTTGAACTAAACAAAGTATTTCAATGGTTGGAATCCGCGCTTTTGCATGATATACTAGTTACCATGGTCATCTAAGTCACAGCAGCTCAGACGAGGCACCAAGCAATGTGGGTGGGGAGCGTTTCCACAGAGTGTCAGCCTGAAATGCAGGTGTCAGGGACGGACGCGGAAGGAGATTTTCACAACAAAGTTCTAAAGCTAAGTGATGTATCAGATCATTGGTGTTGTTAGACCTATTTTAGGGGGGGATCTAGCCCCTCTCAAATATTCTTAAGCCCCCCTAAATAATTTTGTGTTATTTTTATTTTTACAAATACATGCCGACATATTCATCATAAAGTGGCTCAAATATGAGTTTAAATAAATAATCGTATAACCTGACATTATTCACTCAAGTGCGTCGGTAGCCAATCCACTCCACTTGTTCATATAGAAAATGCCCACATCACTCAAAATCCAGTCCACATTTTCTCTGCGACCTAGCTTGCGATTCTGCAGGTGTGCAGATTTGAAGCACACAACGCTGCAGAACAAGAACGTGAACGGCTGCAAAGTGGACATAAGAAACTTTTTCTAGAAAGTAAGTATTCATCACTGCTTGTAGTAAAATGTATTAGCGCCACTTTACACCAGGTCTGTGTTTGACAAATAAAAACCTGTCTAGCACACTATATCTCATTGGTTCTCACCCTTTTTTCAGTGATGTACCCCCTGTGAACATTTTTTTAATTCAAGTACCCCTAATCAGAGCAAAGCATTTTTGGTTGAAAAAAGAGATAAGGAAGTAAAATACAGCACTATGTCATTAGTTTCTGATTTATTAAAATTGTATAACAGTGCAAAATATTGCTCATTTGTAGTGGTCTTTCTTGAACTACTTGGGAAAAAAAGAAATAAAAATACCTAAAAATTGTTGAAAAATAAACATATGATTCAATTATAAAGAAAGATTTCTGCACATAGAAGTCATCATCAATTTAAAGTGCCCTCTTTGTGGATTGTAATAGAGATCCATCTGGATTCTTGAACTTCATTCTAAACATTTCTTCACAAAAAAAAAAATCTTTTAACATCAATATTTATGGAACATGTCCGCAAAAAATCTAGCTGTCAACACTGAATTGTTGTATTTTTTTTTCACAATTTATGAACTTATATTCATATTTTGTTGAAGTATTATCCAATAAATATATTTATAAAGGATTTTTGAATTGTAGCTATTTTTAGAATATTTTTTCAAAAATTTCACGTACCCCTTGGTACGCGTACCCCCATTTGAGAACCATTGCTAAAGACAACCTCTGTGCACGTTGTACATTTCTTGTTTTGCTGGCAAAAGTTCCATTCCCGCTCTAAAACAATGCTGCTACTTAGTTAGTAAATGAGTGCTTCCATGGTGATAGCTGCATAGTACACGCCACAACCTCATTTGAATAAGGCGGTCTGTACCGGTTTTCAATTGTACGTGCAGTCTTAATAGAACACACCCATTAATACCACCTGCAAGAGTTTGCACATACTGTTTAGCACATGGTATTTGGATTTAAGTAGATCAGCGTGTGATAATAAAACGCCATTTATATGCAGGCGGCCATGATGGCAGAGGAGCTAAAGAAAGAACAGGACACCAGCAGCCACCTGGAGAAGATGAAGAAGAACCTGGAGGCCTCAGTGAAAGACCTGCAACATCGTCTGGACGAGGCTGAGAGTCTTGCATTGAAGGGGGGCAAGAAGCAGCTTCAGAAACTGGAGGCTCGGGTATCAAACAAGTTCACATGGGGTCTAGGACTTCGACTGAGAGGTGAGACGTGTTGACAAGCTTGAAATATTTTTTCAGGTGCGTGAACTTGAGGGTGAAATGGAGAGTGAACAGAAACGAGCAGCTGAGGCCGTCAAGGGAGTTCGAAGGTATGAGAGACGCATTCGAGAGCTCACATACCAGACAGAAGAGGACAAGAAGACCGTTTTGAGACTGCAGGACCTCGTCGATAAGCTGCAACTTAAAGTCAAAGCTTACAAGCGGCAGCAGGAAGAAGCGGTAAGATTTTCACGAGAGTACATTATTCATGAATTTGTGTCTTTTGAACGTTTAAGTCATGATATGACTTTTCTCCAGGAGGAGCAGGCCAATGTTTACCTTGGCAAGTTTAGGAAGGTCCAACATGAAATGGAAGAAGCCCAGGAACGAGCAGACACGGCTGAGTCTCAGGTCAACAAGATGAGAAGCAAAAGCAGAGAACTTGGAAAGGTGTAATTATAACTAATGAATAATTTTTTGTCCACAATCTCACATTTGAAAAATGAAATGTGATTTAGATGATATGATGTGCTAATACAAACCCCTTTTCCTTATGAGTTGGCAAATTGTGTTAGATGTAAATATAAACGGAATACAATGATTTGCAAATTATTTTTTAACCCATATTGAACTTTCACAGTATCATGTTAGATCCGCTCGACATCCATTGCTTTCCTCCTCTCTAAGGTTCTCATAGTCATCATTGTCACCGACGTCCCACTGGGTCATTATTGTCACCAATGTCCCACTGGGTGTGAGTTTTCCTACCGAGGATGTCGTGGTGGTTTGTGCAGCCCTTTGAGACACTAGTGATTTAGGGCTATATAAGTAAACATTGATTGATTGATTGATATTCAGTTGAATGCACTACAAAGACAACATATTTGATGTTCAAACTGATAAACTTTTTTTTTTTCAAAGAATCATTAACTTTAGAATTTGATGCCAGCAACACATGACAAAGAAGTTAGGAAAGGTGGCAATAAATACTGATAAAGTTGAGGAATGCTCATCAAACACTTATTTGGAACATCCCACAGGTGTGCAGGCTAATTGGGAACAGGTGGGTGCCATGATTGGGTATAAAAACAGCTTCCCAAAAAATGCTCAGTTTTCCACAAGAAAGGATGGGGCGAGGTACACCCCTTTGTCCACAACTGCATGAGCAAAAAGTCTAACAGTTTAAGAACAAGATTTCTCAAAATGCAATTGCAAGAAATTTAGGGATTTCAACATCTACGGTCTATAATATCATCAAAACGTTCAGATATTCTGGAGAAATCACTCCACATAAGCGGCATGGCCAGAAACCAACATAGAATGACCATGACATTCGATCCCTCAGACGGCACTGTATCAAAAACCGACATCAATATCTAAAGGATATCACCACATGGGCTCAGGAACACTTCAGAAAACCACTGTCACTGAATACAGTTTGTCGCTACATCTGTAAATGCAAGTTAAAGCTCTGCTATGCAAAGCGAAAGGCATTTATCAACAACATCCAGGAACGCTGCCGGCTTCTCTGGGCCCGAGATCATCTAAGATGGACTGATGCAAAGTGGAAAAGTGTTCTGTGGTCTATCGAGTCCACATTTCAAATTTGTTCTTGGAAATATTCGACATCATGTCATCCGGACCAAAGGGGAGGCGACCCATCCAGACTGTTATCGACGCAAAGTTCAGAAGCCAGCATCTGTGATGGTATGGGGGTGCATTAGTGCCCAAAGCATAGGTAACTTACACAGCTGTGAAGTCACCATTAATGCTGAAAGGTACATACAGGAACAACATATGCTGCCATCTAAGCGCCGTCTTTTTCATGAACGCCCCTGCTTATTTCAAGCAAGATAATGCAAAGCCACTTTCAGCATGTGTTACAACAGCGTGGCTTTGTAAAAAGCAGTCCAGACCTGTCTTCCATCGAAAATGTGTGGCGCATTATGAAGCGGAAAATACGACAGCGGAGACCCCGGACTGTTGAACGACTGAAGCTCTACATAAAACAAGAATGGGAAAGAATTCCACTTTCAAAGCTTCAACAATTAGTTTCCTCAGTTCCCAAACGTTTATTGAGTGTTGTTAAAAAAAAAGGTGATGTAACACAGTGGTGAACATGCCCTTTCCCAACCACTTTGGCACGTGTTGCAGCCATGAAACTAAGTTTATTATATAAGTTATTATTTGCAAAAACAAAATAAAAATGTATGAGTTTGAACATCAAATATTTTGTCTTTGTAGGTCATTCGTTTGAATATGGGTTGAAAAGGATTTGCAAATCATTGTTTTTCATTTATATTTACATCTAACACAATTTCCCAACTCATATGGAAACGGGATTTGTACATTATAACCTGACTTTCGCCAGATCCTTGTAGTTCGCTAAGCTCCACACAAGGATCTGCGATTTCTCAATAGGAGATGTATTTCAGAAGGCGGGGCCTTGTAAAAAAAAATCATTGTATGTGATTGGATGAACCACTTGTCCGTTATCAACCACTCACATCCAAATTAACCTGTGAAGCTGATGAGAGTGACGCTGGGAAATCCAAAACAGAACAGCCAACATATTGGATAACAACAGAGCGAAAAGTTCTCTGTTAATCTTTTAATTAATAATTATTCGATAGATTCGACAAAACAGTCACAGTAGCAGAATCAATGTCAGCATACAACTTTTTGCTGCTTGCCGCCATTGTTGTTTGAATCAAACAGTCGCTTCGGCTCTAAATCACATCTAGGAAATCCCACCCAGCGATCCTGATTGGTTCATTATTTTTTTTGCTATTTTGAAGGAGTTTGCATTCTTCTAGATCCCGGATCGTTCTGTGGAGCTCAGCGAACTACAAAAGTCTATTACTAACCAATACTAATATTACTTTATTCTATCTTGTCTGTTGTTTCCTGGCCTTTGGTGCTGAATCTGAATCAAACTAGACCCTACTGTAATTGTAATCTGTGATTATGCCACCACTTTAAAATACTCATTTTAACAGACCCTAATTCTTTGCTGTGAAATTATAGTGGATTAAAAGGATGTGATGCATTAATTATAAATAAAGTTGTTGTGGTATGGTATCTGCTTTTCAGTATCGATGGACAACTAATTCTCGCTGATTATATGTCGACATACAGCAGTCCCTCTTTGATCACTGTTAATTAGTTCCAGTTCTGACCACGATAAATGAATGTCCACACAGTAGGTAATGTTATTTATAAATCAAATATCTTTACAGCCAGAGCATAAAAAACCTGTTTACGACCCTCAAAATGTTTTTTTCAACATATGTGAGCCCTCAAGACATGCACTTTAAAATATTTATTTCAAAATAGTAATTTGCTGGGCCAATCAATGGTCACGATACTTAACAGGGCATTTGTTTGATCTCCTTAGGTGGCAAACATTACTGTAGTGATGCTTTTTTTAGTTTATTTAGAGATAATGCTGAATTTAGGATCAATATGTAGCCTATGCTTTAACAAAAATCTGTGATGTGACAAAGCCGCAATATCTGAAGCACGATGTGGTAAGAGACAACTGTATACAATATATAATTAAGTTGTTTGTCAGTATTAAAGTCTTCTTGTAATTACAGGAATTTAATTTCACCACAAATTTCACTGTTTACTCCACAAGCAATTCTCTGTTTTCTTCCTAAGTTTTGAAAATGTGTTTTTGTAACCCATTATAAAAGCTTCACGGTGGGAGAGGGGTTAGTGTGTTTGCCTCACAATACGAGGTCCTGCAGTCCTGGGTTCAATCCCAGGCTCGGGATCTTTCTGTGTGGAGTTTGCATGTTCTCCCCGTGAATGCGTGGGTTCCCTCCGGGTACTCCGGCTTCCTCCCACCTCCAAAGACATGCACCTGGGGATAGGTTGATTGGCCACACTAAATTGGCCCTAGTGTGTGAATGTGAGTGTGAATGTTGTCTGTCTATCTGTGTTGGCCCTGCGATGAGGTGGCGACTTGTCCAGGGTGTACACCGCCTCCCGCCCGATTGTAACTGAGATAGGCGCCAGCGCCCCCCGCGACCCTAAAAAGGAATAAGCGGTAGGAAATGGATGGATGGATGGTACTCATTATAAATTATATTTCACAATTCTCTGGCAGAGGACATTTTTATTTTGATTTGTTGATTATTTTAAGATAAATGTGTTTCTCATAATTTTTGCTGCATATTTTGAGACTAAATAGAATACC